>NW_028277483.1:308172-616345 GCF_059751315.1 Micrasema longulum | reverse complement strand
TTCCATTGGCTTGTTTCGATCATATGATGTCGATATGACAAGTAGGTACAGATACCGAAGTAAGATACAGATTGTACAGAAGTTAAGTATACCGTCTCGATACATACAGATGAAGATAGTCTTCATAATCGAGGCACAGATCAATCAGTTCCCACTTCTTTCGTTTATCATAAGCTGAAATTTCAGTTCAGAAAGAAAATTAATATTATCTAGAGTTAGTTTAGTTAAAATGTATGTTGAATTATAGAATTGCAAAGCGTTTTTAGCGTATTTTTTTACAAAAATGTCGCCATAACAATCAGCCAAGAAACATTGTTATTATAAGGCATATATCGTTTTGATTTATTCATATTTGATTGTATAATTGTAGTTAACATAAAAAGTTGGCATATTATGTATCGTACATTCATAATGTATTCCGCGGTTGGTAGGTACATTAGAGATTTACGGATATCCGGTTGGTGAATTCTAGCAAAGTACTGAATATCTTCAATAACAGATGTTGAATTTGCATACCACATAAAGATTGAATACTTGATACGACCAAAATCGGTTTCAGTATCAAAAAGGGTAAATTTCGTTTTTTTTGCGAATATAACAGTAGGTTGAGAAAACTAGAATAATACAGACCGGAAAATATATGGCCGCATGTGATTTCCATTCATAATAGAAAATGGAAAAATATGGTGGAACCAAATAAATCAAAAGTAACCCGGGATTAACAATTCGCTCAACTTATGTTATTTATTTGATGACTTTTCTCCGATTGAAATTGGCGTTCGGTTATTACGTAAATAAAATGTAAGTAAGATATTTATTAAATATTTGTATATAACCACTAACCGACTTTTCTATGTTTACTGGTTTCGAGACGTACCCGTCTCAAAGTCAGGACACCTGTTAAACCAACATGCAAAACTTACTATACACCTCCACCATAGTTTTTATACAAAAATATAAAACCAACACGGCATGCATTTTAATAAGCAACCCTGACATGCACTGATTAGGTTGTATAAATATTTTATGTAGTGGTAGAAATAATTTTTAAAAAGAGCGAGGGGATGAAAGCAGGGGCATTAGTTTCATAAGTGACCATTGGATTATCGTATAACGGGCTATATTAAAAGGTTGTTTGATTATTGATCAAAGTAACATTATTTTAAACATTACCGAATGGTGCATAGGGCACTGCACTATCTCAGCGTAACTTGATAATGTTTGTTACATGAAAGTAAGCCGATCAGTCTTACGCTTCAGGTGCCAGACCAGGGATTATGAAATATTCTAGGGTAAAAACACCTTTTTAAATAAATATTTTATCTCAATCATGTCGGAAATCGAACCTGAAACCTCTTACAAAGTAGGCAAACGCATTGACCACTGCACCACAATGCCGACTATAATATAACCGAGATAATATTGATATTAGTATTTTTTAAAAGAATTAGCTATTGTTGGCTTTAATAAACCATAATTTTGTTTCAACACTTTGTATGGAAGTGAACATGGAACTAGCAGAGGAAGGATGAAAGCCGAGTGAACGCGGTTGAAATGCGATCTCTTAGACGAATGTGTGGGAAATCAATGGATGACAGGGTTACGAATGATGAAATCAGGCGAAAGTGTAAATCTTAGTCAGGTATCATTGATAAGAATAAGGAAGGGTCTCTGGGGTGCAATTATTAATATTTTCTATCCTCTAGAGAGTGGTTTATTTGGGGGAATTTCCTTTTTAATGAGGCTAATTTTGCTTCGTATATGGCCACACTGATGATTGAATGCCTCAAAATATGAACACGTGAGATCGAACATCATGATTTTCATTTAGAACACTTAATTAGGTTAAATTGACCAAATCATGTTAGTTTTATTTCCGTTTTTGAAGCAGTCTTGTACACTTTTTGACGTTTAATCATCAGTGAGGCCATTTTATAAAGCACAGTCGGTCAAAGAAATTTCAGGTTTCTCGGCCCCAAAATATTTTATGTTACCTAAAAATTGCAAAACCATGACCCGGCTTCAAATCAAAAAATTGACTAAAAACATTCTAATTAACTAGTAGGTAGAAATGTTATTGTTTATTTTGCAAAAAAATGTCTGCCTTAAAACAGGTTGTACCTAGTTAGGCAGACTATTTATTTATTTATTAACGGACAGTGTCCATGTATGCAATTTATAAGGTTTAAACATTATAATAATAATGTTAAAAACTTTTTTTTAAAAAGAAAATAAGTATTGACAAACATAAGTGACATCAAGACAATATCTGGACTATTTATTTAGAGCTCGTTTAAATCGTTGTAAACTTAAACCAAAAAAGTCCAGATCTTGTCTTGAGTTAACAATACGACGAAGAATTAAGGCCATAGTTCGTTCTATGCTGACCGATGAATAGTATTTCGATGACTCGATGACTAAACATGATCTAGAGAAATCTATTACCTAAGTGTGTATATAGTAGATAAAGTAATTGTTTTTTTTGTTAATAAATCCTGATTATTATTGTTATTATTATCAAAATAAAAATCTTTGAATTGTCAGTCTCGGGGGGGTAAAGAAGATCCATAATACCAATTCTAGGATGGTTGAGTCATTTACAACAAGTGGATGACGAAAGATTGGTAAAACAGGTATATATGGCGAGAACGAACGTGGGACGAGTACGACCAAGGAAGACGTGGCATAATCAGATAAACCGTAATCTTAAGTCTGGTCATGTCGAAAGCAGGCAGAACCGAAGGGCATGTATGACAAGATGTATGGACGTGTGTGGCGGTCCATTCTGTCTCTACGGAGATTTTTTTTTTTTTTAAAAAACCTTTATTTTAGCATAAATAAACAATACATTCAGTACAAAAATGAAACACTTAAGGTTGAACTTGCCAAAAAAGAGTCTAGCTCTTGTGTTTGGCAAGTTTATAAAATAACATAAAAATAAAACATAAAATGCAAAACAAAATAATAAAATAAATAAAAAATTAAACAATTTAAAAAATTGAGAAAATATAACACTAAAAAAAATAAAAAAAATATATTAAATAAAAACACAAAATTTGTAAACACGGGCACATATTAAACATACATCTCTTTTTTTAAAATACAGTTAATGTTAATGTCAAGATGTCAAGAGTTATGTCAAGAAGCTTTTCTTTAATTTATCCTTAAATTTTTCGTAATTTATTTCTTGACGTAGATTTTGAGGTAAATTATTGAAAAGCTTCCGTCCTACGTAAGTATAATGATGTTTGGCCGTGGTAGTTTTGATTCTCGGTAGAGCGAGGCATCCTGTTCTCAACCTTCCCGTAATACGGTCCGATGGGAGGCTATCCTTATGCACCTGGAGCATACAGCACTTTCCGTAGATATCCTCCACTCTTAAAACATTAAATTCTTTGAACAGTTCGGTAGTTGAGAACAAGGATGGTTTATTAAGTATTATTTTGATGATTTTTTTTTGTAGATTTTTTTTGTAAATGGTATGATGGTTGTAGTAGTAGTAGTTTTTAGAGATTGATACAAACTGTTTTGTTATTGCTATCAAATAATATTTTTAGTCTGAATAATTGAATTAACGCTCTATTTCCATCGCACCAATATTGGGATAATGTAATAACATACCAATAACCGACCCATTAAGTGATCCATCATCGTAAGGGCCTGGCCATTGATTGACACGCTTTCGGGTGTACAGAATACCGTTATTTTTCGTCGGAGTTATACGAAATTAAACTAAAAATCCTTTCCCTCCGCGACGGAAATTCGTGGGCATCAGATGTGTTTGGTGAAAATGTCACTCAATTTAACATTTATTGAGTGATTCGATTTTCGTGAGAAAAATTGATATTTTTTTTCACGCTTACTCAGAAGTCGCTATAACGTGTTAATGTCTTGTTTAATTTTCGTTTTGAAAACGAATAGTTCAGTAAATACTTATCAAGTTTTCTCAATCTGCTGGTTCCGAGATGTACCCGTCAGAACACTAATTACAGTAATATTCAAATCCCTCTGTACGGTCCTCATTAGCAAAAGGGGAGCTTTTTGCAAAAATCACATTTTGAGATTTTACACTTTTGAGTATTTATCACATAGAATTAAGGATAGTCCAGAAACCGCATACGCTCATCAAACAGAAGACTCATTAATGAATAGGTTTATGTTTTGACCCATTAGTTTCTTTGTAGACATCGCTCAATACGTAACTCCTGATTTGATTTGACTGCTAGGATCTTAAAGAAACCGGATGGTTTCACATTTCATGTATAATTAGCAAACGAATGTTTAAGTAGCAAATGCATTACTTAAAAATTGAATTATTTTTCCATCTGTCAGATTGTCGAAGAAACAAAATGGAAATATAGTTTACCCTGCTTTGCTCATCTAATAAGAGAAATAATTAAAATCGGAGCTCGGATTAAACAACTCTGCGGTGGACATTAGACCAAAATTATCTACAAAACATCAAATATTATTTAATATGATATAAAAATATCCGTTTTATGTCAAATATAATTTGTTTTATATTTTAAGTTTAAAGTTCATTAATTAAATTACTTTTATTAAATGACCCTTTACTTATTTACTCTGTTGTGTCAATCAATATTTCCGCGTGCACAATAAAATTTTATAGAAATTAACAGATTGCTTTTTTTTACCTTACATTTGTGTTATAATTGTATTTTTTCCCATCGTGCAACATTACGCGGCGACATCACGAATGCGCGCGGCGAAAGTGGGGCATAGTGGGGGAATTATTGGACACAGTCCGATGTATTCAAATATGATTCTACGCTCCTTCTGGACTATTCTTAATTCTATGATTTATCATCTCAATGCATTTTTTTCGAAAGTAAATAATCATAATAAAAAACCCAGTATGTCAATTGATTCCAATGATAAGACCGATATATGTCATACCTGCGATTTGATTTTGCTTATAAATCTTAGAATTACATCTAAAGATAAAAGAATTGAAAGAATGTAAATGTTCAAATATAGGCATAATGGTGAATGTTACACAGCGTGTAAAGTGGCCATTTAAACCGGCTAATGACGCCAATTGTATATGTTTAAGACCGATTGTAGTTAATCAAATCAATGAAATTTTCGTAGCCGCATTTTCGAAGTAGATATGTTGTATTGCGTCTAAATGTGAAGCTGGTAACCAGAACGGTTTTTGTTTATTCGGTAATTTAGAATTGCAAAAGTTTGCTCCCAAATATACGTGGGTTAAACAGTAATTATTTCCTGGGAAAACCTTTTTAAATCGTTATTGTTTTCAGTATTGATTTATTATTTATGTATAATTTTAATTAAAATAACTCAATATTTGTATCATTCTTTATACACGTTTTTTTCTTCTTTTTATCCTTTTCTTATTTTATTAAAATATTTTAGATATTAATTTTAATGGGTCTTTTAAATTAAAAAAATCGTTGATATTTTTTATTTATTTTGTTTTATGTTTTTTATCTTGTTTTGATTACATTTATTAGAATCCACTTTTTTTCTAAAGTTTCAAAATCATAATGTATAAATTTTATTCTTTAATTTAATTTTAAAAAATTCTCTCTTTTTATACTGTTTAAAAAATATTTTAAACCATTTTATCTAAAAAAAATAAATTATTTGCACTATTTTTTTTTCAACGCATCAAAAACAAAATAAACATATAATATATTCATTATTCTATATGTGTAAATATTATGTCTGCACTCTTTTATTTGAATCTTACTGAGGAAGCTCAGTGGTTTTTAAATTTTTTAAAATTTGTTTATAGACTATTGAACTAAGTCAAAAAATGTATTATCAGCGCTATAATTTTTTTTGTTTTGTATTTCTAAAATAACTCCGCGTGTGACTTTCGAGGTTATCTTCAACTTATTAAACTCCCACAGAAATCCACAAACTTAGTTTATTCCTTAAAAGGCATTTTGGCGTGGTACCACTTTTTGGCAAATCTATCACATTGATTTGCAAATCGTTACGTTATGGATATCCACTGTGAAAGGCGAGAATTTTGAGGGCCGCTGGTTGCCAACCGCATACATTCAGCAACTATCTCAAATAACCAAGTCCATTAATAAATGTTTACATTACAATAAAAAAACAAAATAACTCCATAAAATTATCAAATAATTCGTAAGAGTGTCGATAATGTGACATTATACGCCACTATTAGATGCGGATAAGTGTAACGAGAATTTTAGTTGTACGATAAAATTAATAAAAGCTTTCTCTATCGCTCCCTAGAGAATACAAAATATATCCCAACAACCGCTTTAAAAATGACTTCATAAATAAAACTTATCGATGGCGGATCGAGGGATGAACAACAATACTTATTTATTTCGTTTTGCAAGATGTCGATAAACGTAAATAATATCCCCTGTGTAAATCGTAAGAACATATCGAAAACGTATCACCAAGCCACCTTAGAGTATTGCACACGGCATCACTGGAAAATGATTAAAAGTTCGCATTAAGTTTCCGATCGCATTTCGTTCGCTGCATCACTTCGCCAATCCCTCTAGACTCTATACTCGAGACCCTATCTGCGCAGTGTGCTGTATTTGTATCACGAAACGAAATAAGAGAAAGAATATCGGAGCTTGTACTTCATATATTTAATTCGAAGAGTTCCACTCGGTTCTAGGAAGGGATGATAAACGGCCGCCTGCTGTTGGCTTTTGTTTCCTTCACACTACTAGAATAAAGTCATTTATCACCCGGACTAGGTTAGGTTAGGTTAGGCCGACTCGACTCGGCTCGAGACATTGAACTAAAAAAGCTACTTCAGGAAGTGGTCCGATTCGTTAAAAAAAATATAAAAAACATTTCTTGATAAATCCCTATAGTTAATAATTTGATGTGCAATTTATTGTTATTGGCGGCTTCCGTGGTTTAGCAACTCTTGACTAACGCACAAAAGGTTCCGAATTCAAAACCAAAAAAAATATCTCAAGCCTGAGTGTTCTGTGCTGTAATTATTAGGCATCCTGGCTTTTTGTGGTGCAAAAAAAAACTACCAGGACTTATTTATTAAAATAACTTTTTTTTTCAAGGCCCGCTAAGCCCCTATTTTAGAAACTTGTCGTGGAAAAGAGAAAACATGGAGGGAGATTATGAAAACACACCACAAGACCCAGACCAATACAGAAAATAGTATTTCTTGGATTTTTTTATTGTAACTGGCGGAAATCGAACCCGCAATACCATTATCACAGTCGGCCGTCTAACTAACTGCGCCACGGCGCGTATCTGCATTGATCAATTAATACAGATTATATTTTTAAGAAAAATCATGCTTATAGGTATGCGTTAGCTATTTAGTATGTACTTTCAGTTAAAAAATTTAAATCATGAAATTATTTTGGGTGAACGTTTTTAGAGATAAAATAAATACCAATGTACAAGATGAAAAATAAATTTTAAAGCGCACTGGTAAAATTAAACGAAAACACGGAGAATAAGCAAATGAATTAGTTGAGAATAATAGTCATGTTTTTATTACGTAACTAAATAATTAATTATTAATGACGGATTTTATTTGAGAACATTTCAATTATCTAGAACAAGTAGTAGAAGAAAAAGTAAAGAATAGTTAAAACAATTTAATTAATGTTCTAAAATAAGTGAACATTTATGTAAATTATGCATTTTATGATATAATGATTTATACGCAACAGCTTTTAAATTATTTTTTTTACTCACGATCAAAGGCATTGAGGTGAAGTGATGAAAATTAATAACATACCGACGTTAGATTAATTTCACCTCTGCCAAGGATCCTCAAAACAGTAAACGAAATCTCCATATACAGCACTATCGATCAGTGCTTAAAGCAAAGGCAAGCATTCAAGAAGGAAGCGGTGTTATCACTATTGGCTTAAAGATTACACACTCACCATGTCTACTTAAATCATGCTATTACTACATCTACTGAATTTCAAAAAGTTTCTAAGATTGTTAATGTTAAGTTCAATCAATGTACTTTTATACATTTGCAATGCCAGTTCATTCTCAAGCCTGTCGATTTGCTTTTAAAAAAATATTTATTTGACTTTTTTTCGGTTTAGTTAACAATGCGGTGCTTATAATATTATTCTAATCGTAATGCACTCCTAAATATCCCTCATATTACTAATTAGTTTTTTTTAAAGTTGCTTCTCCCAAACTACGTTTTGTCTTTTCAAGCATACATATATTTTTTATTCAAAGAGCCGGGAGTCCTTAACCCCTAAGTTAGGTTAAGCCTAAACTAAGGAGTCTTAACATGTTTTCTTTTTACAAAATGAGCCATTAAACTAGTATAAAAGATTTTTACAGCTTGTAAACAAATTATGAGTGGAATCTCTGCATTGAATAGATATTTTATATTTTCTCATTTGAAATAAGTTCATGCAGTTGAAATAAGATTATTCAGTGAATTAAATCCCATTCAATGAGAAGATTTACAAAGAGTTTTTCGGAATAACTAATCCGAATTCTAGATACTGAAAATTAGAATATTTGAATGAAAAAATATGGTTGGTTCGATTAGTACTACGTAACTGACGAATTATTATCGTATATACACTCCGTATCCGGGCGGATGAAGAACACAGTTATGTGTGGGAAATAGAACCAGAATTTCAGTCGAGTGTTTGATGACTACTCTCGGGTAAAAATCCTGAAAAAAGAAGTTCAGTCGATATATGTATGAAGTCCGCCTTGTAGTTTTGGCGCGTTCACCTGCCATGATTGATGTTTGATCCTGGCAACATAGCCATGAAATATTCGTCCTCGTGGTGTAATGGTCAGTGCGTTAGCCTACCATGCAAGAGGTCTCGCGTTTGATTCTTGACGTGGTTGATATAAAATATTTATTTAAAGGGGTGCATTCACACTAGAATATTTTATAGTCCCTGGGCTGGTACCTGAAGCGTAAGACTGATCAATTTATCTTCATGTAACAAAAATGATCAAGATACGCTGCGATTGGTGTACTAATGCAGTGTCCTATGCACCATTAGGTGTGAATGATGATGATATTTCATTATCAACAATGTTTGATTATGTCCAAATGCTTGCAGACTGGCTGGATTTCCTCCCCATGGAGTTGTTCATATTTGAATTTATTGCAACAGAGAGGGAAAATTTTTTTGTGAAGAGAATATGGAAGTCTAGGCATTTACAGGGCTTATAAGTTATCCGGAAGTCTTCCTCTTGATGACTGTTGAGAAAGACCTACATCCACAGACATTGCCTGAGTTACCGTGTGGTCTGGTGGTCTCCGTCTTATGTACCCGTTCCATCTCTGCGGACGCTCTTCCAGCTTGTATCTATGTGCCTTTGCATATTACAACAGAGATGAAAAACATTTTAGAGATGGGAATGTAAAAGTCTAGGCATCCACAGGGCTTATGACATGTCATTGGTTGGTTTTAGTGGCCATTTTACACACTGTGTAACATTCACCGTTCTGCCTATATTTGATTCCTTCGATTCTTTCATCTGCTGACGTTTGTGAATTTAAAGAGCTTGAAGAGTTGTAACCTTTATTGTTGCGGGTGAGATTCATATGATAGAATTATTTCACCCAGATACTAGGCAACGCCTAAAAATATTTATGAATTTTTATACTTCTTCTTGGACCAGGTGGATTTATCAACAATGTTTTGAGTTTGTCCAACTTTTTATAGACAAGAGCTGGATTAAACCCCCTATGGAGCGTTAATATTAACATATTACAACATAGATGAACGACATTTTAGAGAAGAGAATGTAGAAGTCTAGGCATCCACCGGGCTTATGACCTGTCATTGGCTGGTTTAAGTAGCCACTTTACACGCTGTGTAACATTCACCATTCTGCCTATATTTGAACATGTATATTCCTTTGATTCTTTCATCTGTTGATGTTTGAGAAGTTAAAGAGCTGAAACCTTTATTACTGCGGGTGAGATTCATACAATTGAATTATTGCTTATATTACACATCGTCATTTCGCCAGCAATATTTGTTAATATTTTTGTTTTTTTTTTAGGACATAATTGAAACAATGTGCCTTTTTAGGACGAATTTTTTTATTACGTTATTTTTTTTTGAAAACAAAAAGGAAAAATATGTTATTTTATTTTAAGTGTATTTTGTTGAAACAAAATTGTGTAATCTGAATGAGAAATTAAAAACACTCTTAGAAAAGAAAAATCACTCAACAGATATTGCTGGCGCATATGTGGGATTTTCTCCTAACAGAAAATACATTTAAAGCAACTTATTTTGTAAATCACTGTATCGCCAGTTTAAATAAATATTGTTTTATTATAACACGTATCACTTTATTTCACGAAAATAATGTAAAATGAAATAAATAATGCAAATGATCATGTTAATATTCTGTTTGTATTGAATTCCTACTGAATATCGAACATTTTAAGCCTGTGGAATAATCCGCTTACAACTTGTAATAAATAAATTTATTTGTTCAATATGTTTCATAGATCCTGAATGTATCAGAATAATACCAACAAAATACCACTTGATCGGGTAAATAATACGGATTTTTATTTAAATACTCTTAAAAGTTTCTCGAAACAATAATTTAAGTCTAAAAAGAAAAATTATTGAACGAGAAATTATAAATTTTCCCAAGAAACAAATTTAAATTATTACTGCAATAGATTGAAATGCTGTGGACGCGTATTTATTGCACAAGGGTTAAAAGTTGTATAATGAGTTGTATGCACCTGAATAAATCAAATAAATAGGAAACTTATTGCAACAGAGAGAGAAAACATTATTGAGAAGGGAATATGGAAGTCTAGGCATTTACAAGGCTTATGACCTGTCATTGGCTGGTTTAAGTCGCCACTTTACACACTGCGTAACATTCACCATTCTGCCCATGTTTAAACATCCACATTTCCTCAACTCTTCCATCTGTTGATTTTTGTGGAGTAAAGGAACTGAAACCTTTATTATGTAGGTAGAAACATGGTCAGAATGGTGAATGTTACACAGTGTGTAAAGTGGCTACTTAAACCAGCCAATGACAGGTCAGAAGCCCTGTAAATGCCTAGACTTCCATATTCCCGTCTCAATAATGTTTTCCCTCTCTGTTGCTCAAGCATTTGGACATACTCAAACATTGTTGAATTAACTACCTGGTAAAAGAATAAGTATAAAAATTGGAAAATTGTTTTCAGACATTGCCTAGTAGGTGATTTGGTTCACCCGAATGAATTTCACCCACATAATAAAGGTTTCAGCTCCTTTACTTCACAAAAGTCAACAGTTGGAAGAGTTGAGGAAATGTGGATGTTTAAACATGGGCAGAATGGTGAATGCTACACAATGTGTACAGTGGCCACTTAAACCAGCCAATGGCAGGTCATAAGCCTTGTAAACGCCTAGACTTCCATATTCTCTTCTCAGTAATGTTTTCCCTCTCTGTTGCAATAAATTTAAATATGAACAACTCCTTGAGGAGGAAATCCAGCAAGTCTGCAAGCATTTGAACATACTCAAACATTGTCAAATAGGAAGCCTTTAAATATTTTGAATATCTTATACAATTTTGAAAAATATGTATTCAATAAATGTTGTTTCTGTATCCGAGTGGATGAAGAATACGATTTTGTGTAATGTTTTTTATTTAAAAAATATACATTTACTTTCTTAAAATTTACTCAAATCATTTCCATTTTTAACAAGTTGTAAATAATCCACTATTAGAAAATAGGATACAAGTGTACAGTGAGGTTTGAACCTCGGACCTTTGAACCGTGAGTCCGCGACACTAGCCACGGGACCTTAATCCGATTCAAAATTAATTGCTTCTGATATAGAACCAGAGCCCTAGACTGGTGTTTTTGCTCTTTCAGGAAAAAATCCTGAAAATTAAAATCAAATGGAGATAAGTCCGCCTCGTAGTGTGGTTGGCGCGTTTGCATATGCATAAGTTTGTATATGATAACATGGTTGAGGTTGAGGTTTGATTGACAGAATAAACGTGAAATATTGGTTTTAAAGGTGGTTCTTGAATGCAATATTAACATTTATTACCAGAAATGAAGATGTTTAAACACGTGCAGAATGGTGAATGTTACACAGTGTGTAAAGTGGCCACTTAAACCAGCCAATGCCAGGTCATAAGTCCTGTAAATGTCTAGACTTCCATATTCCCTTCTCAAAAATGTTTCCCGTCTCTGTTGCAACAAAATATAGATCTAAGTAACGCCCTAAGGAGGAAATCCAGCCTGCCTACAAGAATTTGGACACGAAACGCAAGACTTATTAAATTACCTTCCATGTAATAAAAACGATTCACCTACTCTCCAATTGAAATTCCAACGCAGTCCTTACTGTACTGTGTTTTATGATAGAGTATACTGTTCAAACTATATACAGTTTGAACTGTCAGTAGCGACGCAGTGAGTCACATCTTGCTGGAGGGTGTGATTCTATAAAATGCTTCGAAACGCCTAGTTGCACAAAATCGGTAACACTACTGACTAGTCCGACTCGTTAGCGTCCACGTCGCGAACCCTGGGCAATGGGATCACACTCATAACGGCGAAAGGATGAAAGGCGAGTTTCTAGCGCCTCCATACCAAAATCAACCAGCTAAAGGAAGGTTACCCCGACAGAAAAATCTTTCAGAGAAGGCAACTGGTCACCACTCTGTTCATCTTTCCTAGTATTCACCATGGCGAGTAACCACAATAAGGAGAGTTGAGGACCTGTTTCGTGTAGCGCAGGACAAAGATGCTTTCGCTGCAGTGATCGCCAAAGTCGATGGGACCTAACAAGACACTGGAAGAGAAGATGCTATCATGTTTCCTTAACTCTGAAAAGGCTGAGTTACAAAATTCCTTTACACGTGGTGATGTAATACCATGTTAACACAAACAAAAGACAAAATATTTTGAAAAAAATATACATATAGAGACATATTACGTACTCATAAATATTTATTTTTCAATCATTTATAAAAAAATAAATATAATTAAGGCCCATTACAGCAAAAAAAATTGAAATCATAAATACGCGTGCACTCTTACCGCTAATAACCGACTGATTAATTGAATTAATTAATTGGGTAATACTGATTACCCGAAACTAGTCGTGTTTTAATGTATTAAACTCGTGTTTGGAAAATTTACAAAGTGCTTTATTTTAAATAAATTCAATATGTTAGATTAATGTTAATTACTTCACTTTCTGGCAATCCCTTAAAATAATTTTAAAAATTTACGCTTCTATTTAGACCAGTTTTTTTAAATCAACTATTTTGTGCGTACGTCTAAATGTTTGCAGACAAATTCTCTAGGTAGTTAATCATAAATCTTAATCGCTAGGAGTAAAAACATACTTTTACATTGAACGAAATGTTCGAGAATCGAGATTTTGTTGTGTAATTTCCAAAACATCATAACTTTTGAACCAAATGAGATAATTTCGATTTGTACAAAACCCTCTATTTTATATTTTTTATTAATTAATATATTTTCATAAATCGTACATGTAATTGTATAATATAATTATTATTTCGATAATAATAGTGCATATTAAAATAACATAGATGTGACTATTGATGTTTTTTGCATTATCACTATAATATCCACTGACATGAGTTTTTTATTTCAACTTAAAAATGCATTTTTATTATGAAAGTGTTGTATCATCAATGTTTTATTTACGTATAAAATAGCTTCTTGTGATCATTTCTGCATTTTTAACTTCAAAACGGAAAAAAGTGGACTATCCTTTAGAGGCACAGATATTGATGATAAAATAACTTCAACGCAACGAAGGACACTCTTAGGTACAGAAAACTAAAATCTAAGTAGTTCATTTAAATGAAACGTGGATTTTTATTTGGTACGAGATTACAACATTGAAATTCAGTTTATGTATGAAGAGATACAGGATTTCGTAATTCGAGTTCACCTTTCAGAGAAGATTTGTAGGTTGCTACCTCCACTTTCAATGAAATTTATTTAAACCCAGAAGAACGTGATGAGACTATTCATGATGTTTGCAAATCGTGCTTTTATCTTATTTAAGAGATTTTATTCCTCAGTGAAATACATGTACGAGTATATACGAGTAAATATCGATCATTGAGCATGAGTTTACAAGTCAATGGTCAGGTGTCTCCTAATAATTACAAGTTAAGAGATAATGAGAAATTTGGTATTTCAATTGTCATCTAAATAAAATCTATTTACTTGAAAGGTTTTGCAAGTTGTTGAAGTAGGGAGTTTCTACAACAGTTGGAGATTTTTATTTTATTTTATTTTATTGAAATAAACTGCAATTAGTGCCTTTTACATATTAGTTTCAAATACAATTAAATATACATACATGTAAGCATAAGTAATAAAGAGCATTTAAAACAATATTATTAATTAACAAATTAAGAAAGTCTAAAAAAGATAAACCATATAAAATAATAAAATATTACCAGTTATAGAATTATCGATAAAAAAAAAAGATAATTTGGTATTAGAAATACTTTGAACCAGTTAAAAAAAACTAAGAAAAAAATTTCGAATAACATTAAAATATATATATATATATATATATATATATATATATATATATATATATATATATATGTATTATTATTTAAAACTAATACTTGGGTAAATAGTAGATGTTTATGTATAAAAATATATAATGATGTAAAAAAAAATATGAAGATAAATATTTTGAACTTATAAATTACTTCAAGAAAAGAAATGAAAAAAGAAAAAAAACACCAATAAAGAAGTTTAAACAATTCTTAACAATAGTAACAAATAGTTACCTAGAACAATTACCAATGAAATAAACACTTTTTTAACAGCATGACAGAGATGACAGAAGAAAACGATGTTTTGTTTCATATAACCTACTCGTATTTATTACATTCGAGCCGAACCCGGAAATGCTTTGCTTTTGCAAAATTTGAGTACATACTCGAATATATATTAAATAAACACAATCAATTATTTAAGATATGTACAAATACATTATCAAACATTATTAAGTATACTCACAAAACTTTACTAAAAACTGTTCGGATAAACGTAAAAAATCATTTTTAACTTTTCATTGGTAAGTAGGTACCTAGGTTCTTGTTTATGATTGAATTCCAAAAATTAAAATCATTAATTTTCAAACATTGAATTAAAGTACATACCTAGGTACTTGTTTATGGTTGAATTCCAAAACATAAAATCATTCAATTTTAAATATTAAATTTAAGTAGGTACTTAGGTACTCGTTTATGGTCGAATTCCAAAACTTTAAATAATTCATTTTCAAATATAGAATTCTTTTTGCAAATGTCAAACTCTGCTCTTTTCACCAACAGGGGTGTAGTAGTATATTAATGAATGCGGTTTTCAAAAATGTGTTGAATATCGGTTAATATTAGTTAAGTGTTACGAAAAATCCGCTAAAAATAAATAAATGGGCAGAAATTATTAGGAATTTATGGAAATTATCTGATTGGTAACCATAATAAACTAATTTTGTTTGTAAACGTTCAAAAACAATATTTGTTTGTACACAAAAAATGACATCTTTCCTATTTTTTTGTAAATGCATTCTCGGCGAATGCAGCCCTGGTAAACTATGAAAAAAACATTTACGCTCCTAACTTTTTTCTATTTCATAAATCTAAGATTTTAAAAGTTATAAATATGCTCGCGGCAGAGATCTACATTTCGCTAAAAAACCGCGCGTAAATCGGTCCAGTAGTTCAGTAGTATTCAGTCTATCGAGAACACACATACGAATATTGCCTTTTATATATATAGATTGTCGGCCTCGTGGTGTAATGGTCAGCGCGTTAGCCTACCATGCAAGAGGTCTCGGGTTCGATTCTCGACATGGTTGACATAAAACATTTTTTTGAAAAGGTGCTTTTACACTAGAATATTTCATAGTCTCCGAACTGGTACCTGAAGCGTAAGACTTACCTTCGTGTAAAAAAATAAACGACATACACTGCGATTGGTGTACCAATGCAGTGCCGGGAGTAACGGCGATAACTGAATTAAACTGATCTAATCTACTTCATGTCTGAACTGAACTCCGATGAACTATCCATAGTGTTTTTTTTTTTACTTCCGAGTGGGAATTGAGGTCATCTTCCATTTCCTGAACTGTTCTCAATCTGACATCTGTACTAGGTAATTAGTATTTTAAATCAACAATATTTTGTGTTTGTCCAAATTTTTGTAGACAAGAACTGGATTCAACTCCCTTCAGAGTTAATATATTACAATAGAGATAAAGAGCACTTTATAAAAGGGAGTTTAGAAGAATAGGCATTTACAGGGCTTATGGCCTGTCATTGGCTGGTTTAAGTGGCCACTTTACATACTGAAGAATAGGGTTTTTTTGATTTTATTTTTAAACAGGTGAAAAATTACGACTAAAAAGGTTTAACTATTAAAGGTTTAAAACATACATATTTTGAATTACCCGAAAACGAGACGCTTCACGCCCTGTGGGACAAACGTCACGTATGGCGTTTTGGCGTCAAATTTGTACGTAATGTTTATTAGAAACGCAGTCGGCAGTCATAACTCGTGACGTCAAAATGACGTGATGCCAGCTGCGAGCCGCTTTGTATGTGCTCATTTTCAAACCCGAAAGTTATAAACGTGCACTTGTTTTGAATACATTGATAAATATATTATTAGATTCGTAAAAATCCACTCTAAATATATGTAATCTTTATAACGCTATCCCGACTTGTGAAATTACCCTATTGAACGAATATAGATATTTAAAAATGGGCAAAATGGTGAATGTTTCTCAGTACGTAATGTGGTTAGTTAAATCAACCTATGACATGTCGTAAATCCTGTAAATACCTTCTATATTCCCTTATATAAAATGGCCACCTCTTATTTTAATATATTATTAATAGTATTTAAAATATTTTGATTGTTTTGTTGTTTGCGTACAGAAAATGCACCTTCTGCACTGTACTTAAGGTGATTCTTAATTATATTATTATTCGTAGATGGTGCTTTTTATTTTTTTTGAAAAATGCCATTTTTACTTTAATTTTCAATGGAAATTTTACAAAACTTGGTTTGCGGACACTTTACACTATATTGATTGTTAAAAATACTATAACAATATAATATAAGTCCTTTTCACAAAACGGTGTACTAAACAAAAAATAATAAAAGTTATCAAAATCATTATTCCCTTTCCGCACCTAATGGTGCATAGGGCACTGCATTGGTACACCAATCGAAGCGTATCTTGATCATTTTTGTTACACGAAGGTAAGATAATCAGTCTTACACTTCAGGTACCAGTCCAGGGACCACGAAATATTCTAGTGTAAAAACACCCCTTTAAATAAACACTTTTATACATTTACATGTAAGGGCGGGCATATTGCCTTAAGGGTTTTCCTTTCTACCTACCCACACCGTTCAGTTTGAGAAAATTCCAAGTACATAGACATTTTCTAGGTCATAAGTCAGTATATTAAATAAAACTATTTAAAACAAACCACAGTTTTAAGGTGCGTGGGCAAAATCGTAGTCACCCCCCTCTACGAAAATTAAAAATTGGTCAGGATATACGCAAGCGTTTTTTTTAGAACACAGTTTTTTAGAAACAGTTTCATAAAACAACTTAATTTGTGAAACGGTAACTGTTACTGTTACTTCTTTAAATAATCGAAACGCCCGTCTCCAGTACCTTCTATTATAAACTATTCTTGCCCGATTTCAAAACTTGAAAGACGATTTTTTTCCTTATGATCTACTGCTAAATTTGTAACTATAAAAATATTAAACTTTTCATGTATTATTAATTGTTATGTACTAGTAAATTCAAGCGTAGGACTGATCATCTTACCTTTATGTGTAAAAAATGATCAAGATACGCTGTAATTGGTGTACCGATGCAGTGCCCTATGCTCCATTAGGTGCGAAAAGGGAATGGTGTTCATGTTGAGTAAATTCATACTAGAATTCAAAATTTAAAAGACGATTTTTTGGGGTTATCTAATTACTTACGCTAAAAAAACAACGGGAATTACAAAAGCATGCTACTTCCTTGGGTGAGAATTATGTGTGTTCTAGTTTCCCTGTTAACGCAAAGAAAGTAAATAAAGAACACACTCAACGTTCTGCAAAATATTGGGCAGCGAGCGTATTTTTTCCGGAATGTTTTTCCGTCCAAAAAATAAATTTAACGACCAAAATTATTATTCCTTGTTTGTTTAGAAACATGAGATGTTCAACTTTTTTTAGCCGAAGTAACATGGCTCCATTGTCAACTGAATTTTTACAACATGAAAACCCACATTTTGTTCGCCCGAGGCAAAGCGTAAAAAAGATTTGCCTTTTCCCGTACAAATGTGAGTATTTTTGTACTACTTAGAAACGTATGGTACCTTAAAATTAATTTGTTCGCGAAAAAATATTTTCCAACAATGTTCCAACATTTTTCCATATCCGCACATGGTGTGAATAGGATATTTTATTACATAGATATATGTCTCCGCCAAATAGTTAAATCAGCCACTCAATAGAGAGGCTAGGCTGTTCAATAAATGCCGGCATATAGCTGAACGGCTAGGTCGTTCGTTGAATGAATTGATAGCTCAACGTTCAACGTGTTGGCTGGTTGAAAGCTAGCCCTTTGGAAACGGCCGAACCAAAAGCCGCCGGGTTAGGTTAGTTAGATAGGTTGGGTTAAGTTTATTTATTTTTTTCAAATTTCACGTAACTTATCAAGTTAATAATTAATCATTAAGTTAAGGATTAATTATAAGGTTAAGTGAAGGATTAAGTTAAATATTTTTTTTTATTATTATTATTATTAAACTGAACCCAATCTATCCTAACCTAACCTTAAATAAGGTGTAATGAAATCATCATCATTCCCTTTCCGCACCTAATGGTGCATAGGGCACTGCATTGATACATCAATCACAGCGTATCTTGATCATTTTCGTTACGCAAAGGCAAGATGATCAGTCTTACGCTTCAGGTACCAGTTCAGTGACTGAAACATTCTAGTGTAAAAACACCCTTTTAAATAAATATTTCATATCAACCATGTCGGGAATCGAACCCGAGACCTCTTGCATGGTAGGCGAACGTGCTGACCATTACACCAGGAGGCCGATAAACCTTACTTCACATAGCAATATATATATTTCAAATAATATATTATTGCATTAAAATTAAAGAGGCTAAGTGACGTTCAACCCTTTCATTAAACGTTCATTCATCGAACGGGCTAGCCATTCAGTTGAATGCTGGTATTCAATGAACAATCTGGCTGATCGGTTGAGTGGCTCTTTTAACTATTTGGCGGCGACATATATGAAGCTTTGAGTTCCAATGGGAAAAGCGGAAGTAAAAATACATATCTGTCTCGCAGTTCTTTGACCAGAATGTTTGCCTTTCATGCAAGAGGCCTCGGATGCAATTCCCGGAATGGTTGCATATTTATTTTTAAAAAATACTTTTTACACAATAGTAGATACTTTTTCTAATTACTATAAATACTAATGTTTCGTTTTCTAATTATTAATGGTGTATTTTATTATTCATATTTATGCCACAGTTTTTATTATTAGTATTCTGATTTCTATTTATTTTCCATTTTTTATATTATTACTAATGTTTTATTTTTTCAAGCATCATTTAATGAAAAAATCGGCCTCGTGATGTAGAGGTCAGCGCACCTTCCTACCATTCAAGAGGTTTCGGGTTCGATCCCCGACATGGTTAAAATGAAATATTTATTTAAAAAGGTGTTTTCACACTAAAATATTTCATAGTCCCTAGACTGGCACCTGAAGCGTAAGAATGATCATCTTACCTATATGTTATCCAAGATTAGTGTACCAATGCAGTGCCCTATGCACCATTGGGTGCGGAAAGGGAATGATGATGATGATAATAATGGAAAAAAAAACACATGTAAAAAAGATGGTCCTGCCTAAACACAGATATTTTATGCTGGATAAGAGGACTTGCTGGTATCGTAGGAAATGAGAGAGCGAATGAACGAGCAAGAGCTGCAACTTGTAAAAGAGCGGCACCTTTCTTTTCAGATTTTCCCCTTTTTTTTGATTTCCCCCTTGCTAAACGCTGTATAAAACAAAATACGCAGCAGCGTTGGGAGGATCATTACCGCGCTTCTTCTACAGATAAAATCACTAAACCCAACGCTGGCTTATGCAGCAAACTTCCGTCATCATCACCAAAGTACTTTTGAAACGACCCAAATTTTTACCGGACATGGAGCTATGAGAAGGTGCCTATATAGGTTTAAATTAAGGAATGATGACTATTGTCCGTGCGATGATATTTCTTCACAGAGTATCGAACATCTGTTATTTCAGTGCCCATTTTTCAGTTTACAACGCCATAATCTTGAAGCAGAACGCAGGAAAGATGGAATATCCTTAACAGATATTCACACTGTCGTTAAAAGTAGTTATCACGCGCCATTGTTCTTGGACTTTGCAACAATGGTGATTAGACTCATAAAGGTAATAAACCAAAATCAGTGATTGAACATTCCATTTCCAAGACAAACAAAAACGATTTTTTCCGAGTACCTTAGCCTTGTACCTTGTACATGACACGTAAGGCTACTAAATACAGGAGTCCAAATATATATTTAAAAAAATTAAAAAACACAGGAATTTCCTAGCTAGTCGGGACCTTAAACTAAGAGCCGGTGTACATTTTAAAACTGTAAAATAAATAAACAAATAGTCCTTGGACTTCCCTGTAGCAAAAATGATCAAGATACGCTGCGGTTGGTCATGCCATGTCATTCTCGGTCTTCCTCGTTTTCTGCATCCATCAACATTCGCATTGTAAATCCTTTTAGCCGTTCTCAGTGATCATTCGCTCTATATTCTCTCTCGAAGTCTTATATGTTTATGAATATATCATTATCGTTCCCTTTCCACACCCAATGGTGCATAGGGCACTGCATTGGTACACCAATCGCAGCGTATCTTGATCACTTTTGTTATGTAAAGGTAAAATGATCAGTCTTATGCTTCAGGTACCAGTCAAGGGACTATGAAATATTCTAGTGTGAAAACACCTTTTTACATAAATATTTCATATCTACCATGTCAGGAATCAAACCCGTGACCTCTTGCATGGTAGGCAAACGCGGTGGCCATTACACCACAAGGCCGACATATTGTATACTATTATTTTATTGCCCTTGTTTGTCTTTGCTACATAGTTTTATGTTCTTTTTGTTCAGTTTCCTGCTTAACCTAACAACACTTTCTGAAAGAAGCACTATTAATGATCTCATTGTACTGTATAAAATTGTACACTCTCTTTTTGACGCACCAAAAATACTTGAATTGATTCATTTTAGAGTACCTGGTGTCAACACTAGGAGTACTTTATTGTTTCATTGCTCCAGTACTTCTTCCAACCAACAAAACAATTCATTGATACCGAGACTGCATAGGTTAGGTAACACTTATGGAACGGCTGCAGACATTCTGTCTAATTCTTTACTATCTTATAAGTCCACAATATTAAGTTTATTTGTAGCTGCTCGTCAAACTATTATTGACAATTCAATTCCATAAATAAATAAAAAATTTATTACCATATACTTGTTTTTTATTTTTTACTATTATGTCAAATTGCATTGTAGTATTGGCAAATACGCATTTCATAGATACATATTTTTATTTCTTATTTTTTCGTGATAATATACGCTTGCTTGTTTATTAATTTAACTTTAAAATGACTTTCTTGCTTACCGTAACACTTTATTTATTGTTTGCTTTACGGAATTTGTTTCATAAGCTTATATTTTTGCATTTTTTGTTTATATGCTTACTGTTTTTTCTTGCATGCCTTTTTTTTTTTTTTACTTTGTAAATTTTTTTATTTTATCCTTTTTAACTAATTTTACATATTTTTTCTGTATATTCTGTGTTTATTATTTAGAATGTTAGCATGTATTTTATTTTTATTTTTTGTAAATACCTTTTGGGCGTTAATGAGCAAAATAAATAAATAAATATATTATGTTTCTTCATGAAACTGTTGTAAGCTTAGATTGTATATCAAACCAAACCAACACAGTAGTACTTTTTCTTCTTCTTCTTGATTTTGATCCACGAGATACAGAATAAAATAATAAATAAAACATTTTTTTTAAATATTATTTTTATTAATGTAATGCATACCATAATAATAATATGCATGTTATAAAAAGTTTTACATTAAAAAAACTTAATTTTAAATATGTTCATAAAATATTCACAACTTTCCAACTGCAGCACTAATAATCAGGACAATTAAATTAAACATAATTATGACATAATATTATAATAAATAATAAAATCAGGTACCTAATGGAAATCTTTACTGACCAATTAAAACTCATTTATGTATGTAAGTTGACATAATCAACAATTTCGGCCACATACAATTTAAGCCGTTTCACCCAGAGTGTTCATCAAAATAAACATGAAATTTAAGATTTATTTACTACCATAACTTTTGTATGTGTCTAGGCGGATGAAGAATACTGTTCTGTGCGTGAAATAAAACCATAATCTTCAAAAACAGTTTTCAACTCAATGGCAGCTCTCAGGTTCAATGCCAATAATGTAAATATTTGGGTTGTCATATTATAATAAATATTATTTAATTTAATAACTGGCTAGGCAATTCAATACAAATAGAAATAAAATTGTGAAATAGTATAATAATTAGAGAATATTTTAAAGAAACAAAACTTTAAGCTCATACATTCCTTTAAAAAATGAAAAAAATTACATGTGTTGTAAAGCTACCTAAAACTTTAGAGATGTGCTGTATGAAATGCTTTTTTGCACCACAATGGATCTACATAATTACAATTTCCACTGAAAATCCACGCTTGAGAGAAAATATAAACCCCTAGAGAAATACAGTGGAATCCGCTTATTGTGATCATTATAGGACCTGCAACTTTCGATAACAAAAAATTATTGATATACTTTGCAGAGGATAAAAAAAATGTTCACAAATATTGCTGAATCCTGACTTAACTTGATTGTCTTTATTTATTATTTATTTATTTTAAAAGAAACAAACAGTCGACAATGATATGGTAACATTAAAAAAAATACAGTTTAAAGACCAGCAAAGTTTCTAAATAAGAATCATACATATTATTAAATTGTGTTACAAAAAGAGTGTGTTTATGTGTATTTGTATGAGAGTAAGTGTAGATGTGTGTTTATGTGTATTAGTGTAGGAGTGAGTGTTCAGGTGTGTGTAAATGTGAGCATCATTAAATAGTAAGTGGGATCGTATCGCAGCCAGAAATAAGGAGTCTTAATTTATTTTTAAGTCTTTCCCAGATCGATCTCTTTTTCAATCTTGATTGGAAATTCAAAAGTTTCTATACATGCTCTATTTTTTAAGATTTTGCATAAGAGCGATTGCGAAATTTTTAAATACCCAGCTGCATTCCGCCGACACATTTAAGGCAACTTATAAAAGCGCTCTAAATTTAAAGAGATAAAATACACACATTTTTTCTCATTTTGTCCCCATGGTAGGGTTGTTTATGATGAATTTTATATTTATAGTGTTATGGCTCAACAGATCACAAAATAATTTAGATAATTCGCAACATAATACACTTCATATAGTCTTATAGTTATGCTTCGGGTAAAACCCCATTTACATCTTCAATGAACCCTATTATTGAAAGTTTTAAAGATAATTAATCATTTTGTAAAAATTCTTAAGAATTACCATTTTTATATCCATTTTCAATCTTAACTGATAACAATACATCACTTTAGTTTTTTTTTGTCCAACAGACTATTTTTAACAAAATTGAGTTGAGTGCACCAAATGTTTTTTTTTTTTCTCAATTGTTTAAGGGGTTTTTTAACCAATTTTGGCTTAAGTTGTGGTCGTTATTTATGCCAGTTTTGTAAAAAAAAGCTTTAAAGCTCTATTTCTGCAGATTCGTATTATAATCTGTTGGATTAAAACGAACTGAAGCGACGAATAGACTAAGTTTGATCACAATATGCGGATTATTTGTATGGTTTTGGGTCTGATTGATAATGATAACAATAACTGATAAATAACATTATCCACAGTTTGAATATCCGGATTTCACTGTGTTGTTTCCGGATCTTATGATTTCTTCCAAATATTTAAATTTTGGGGGCCATTTTCACTATTAAAAATAATAATCCAGTTGTAGTGGAGCGGGATATGAAACTCGGACCTCTGATCTGCATCATTAGCTACAAGAGCACAACCAGGTTCAATTACTGTGATCTCATTGGTGTTTGAACCCAGAGCCACTGAGCGTGGGGCAAGCGTTGTAGCCATTTTGCCAAAATGGCAACAAGAGTATTATAAAACATAGATTAAGGGATTAAAAATGCTATATTTGCGATCGTTGGAAATTTACAATTAAAAAATAAAATATTATAATTCAGCTCATTGCATAAGATATATTTATAAAATTAGCAGATTAATTTCAGCCTCAAATATTTAATAACATGATTTCAATAATTTATCAAAACAATTTGTTAAATTATTAAATATTTTATAAAATATACCCGAATATAAAAAGCTAATTATAGACAACAGCAAAAAATATTTTCTAGTCAAGGCATTTACAGGACTTATGACTTATCATCAACTAATTTTGTGATCACACTACACAACATTCACCGCTGTCTATATCCAAAGAATATTCATAATTCTTGCATGTGGACTTTTGTGAAGTTAAAGAGTTAAAAGCTGTGTGTGTGGTGGGTCTCTTTTAAGATGTCGAATTGTCTTGATAAAATACCTTAAGGGAGATTACTTGTCTTCAAAGGTTTAAACATATAGAAAATAGTTGATAATAAACCTACAATTACAAAAAGTAAAACCAAACTCTAAAATTTGTTATTTAAATATTTTTTAAAAACCTATTTAAAATTGTATATTCATTAAAGGTCAGTTGCACCACAAAAGTCTACTTAAAAAATGTTTAATGTTTTAAATTGTTGTTGTCTTGTTGTCAATATTAGCAAAATAGTTTGTATCACATTACATTTTTAATGTAACATTTTTAATACAACATCTTTAATATAATATTTGATACAATAAGAAAATCCAAGAGTTGCATATTTAACTTTAAACGTTTTTCAGCTTAAGTATTTTGGTGAAAATGCTTGTAAGGCAAATCAATAAATTTGATTTATGTCTACATATTTGCAAAAGGTATATTTAATTTTGGATTAAATTGAAATTATAAATCAGTAAATGAAAATTTTCTAAAGAGGCGGCATATGGAATAAGTTAAAATAATCTTTTAATGAACTAGATTTTTTTAATCAAAATTAAAAATAATATTTGACATAAAACTTTTTGGATTTATCTGCATATATTTTTTGCACAGCAGCTGCTATTTTAAATCATTGCTTTCAATTATTCAAATAGCAGCTACAACAAACAAAATGGAAAATATTATTATTATTTTAAAAGTAAACACTACAGAAGTTTTTTTTTCCTTCATCAATAAGCATAATAATATTTTTCAAACCAAAAAATTGGTGGTAAAAAATATGAAACAAACCCGCATGTTAAAAATAGTTTAGATAAAAGCTATCATAAAATTTGAATAGGAGTAGTAATATGTATTTCATTAATTACAAATATTAAAATGTCTCAAAAATCAGGAGGTCTAAAAACAGGTATGACTTATTATATAATTTATATTGATAATGGAATGTTAAATGTTAATTATGGGTAACTATATCACAAGAAATACAAAATAAGGTAGACATATTGTGATTATAATTTACAATAAATGCAACAAAACGGTCTAGATCAGGAAAAATCATGAATTATAAATCAGCGAGGAGTAGTTTGATGAAGATGCGGAAAAATCGGTCTATACTGAGAAGAGCGAAAACCCTTCTAATGAAATCATGTATGGAGTTGAATCGTGGATACCGATGGAAAAAGAAAGGCACATCATCAGTGATACTGCAATACCGCGTAACTATAAATTGATTTTATTGGAAGGGGAACCTTAAAGCGTTCTCTTAATATATTGCTTACGATTTTTATCAACCAAAAATACTGCTCGAGTATAAAAAAAATACATTTTAAATAAAAATAGCAATAATTTAAAACGAACGGCTGTTAGTCTCTATAATTAATTTATTGCAGTAAAATATGTTCATAGAATAAACAGGTTACACAGTACTACAGCATCGCTGAAGATATGTGGAATGTGTTTCAGATGTGATACTGGAAATGGATGCTACACATTCCATGGACTGCAAGATGAACAAACATCTCCATCCTCCAGGAACTATCAATAACTGAAAGACTGGTGAGGCGAGAGGTTGGTCTACCACAAGAACAAAAGGGGTCCTCATTGAACGCCGCCCTTAACTCGGCTCGGAGGAATAGATGCATATCATACACCCAACATTTCATCACAACGATCAGCATTGAGCAAGACAGTGAAAAATAATAATGATTCATATTTAAAAATCAGATAAATCCTGATCTGACGATAGAAAAATTTGTGCAGGTAAACTTAACAAATTAGCACCAAATCTGTTTGGTTATATATATTCTAATCTATTGCATGTACTTCAACTATTAATATATTACAAATTAAATTTCTGATTTGTAAGGCACACAAATAAGTAACTAATGCTTTGTAATTTACAGATTATTATAAAACAAATTTAACACATTTCTATACATTAAACTATAAATTGAATGTGAACTGATTTTTAAAATTACAAATCTAAAAATACTGTTTGTAAAGTAACATACTCTAAATTCATTTATCACATGTTCATATTTGTTGCGTAGACAACAAAAAATCTGCCAAAACTGTTTATACATATAAATCATCTATATTAAAAAGCCTTTGTTGATCGATTGTTGTTTAAAAAAACAACCAAATATATTTTTATATGATTCAAACAAGATAAATATAAAAAAAACAAATTAATTATTAATATCACTTTATATTCACAAATCTATGGTGAATAATTGGTCGCGTTCTACCATAATGCTTGTACGGAATAAATATTATTCTAATTTGGCATTTAATTTTAAGATAAATGTCTTTAAAAGGAATACAGTATTCTAAAAGAAATCAACTTTTTCTCTTTGCTAAGTTTTTCATTCTTGATTTGAGGCCGCCTTCTTTCTTTGGTTCTATTTTGATCTTAGAAATACGCTCTTCCTGTTGGCGCTTTGTTTCTTTCATCCTGGAAAACAATTTTTAAAGAAAAATAACAGTAAGTTCAGTTATTTATTAAGTTAATTGCAGACTGAACGACAGAACCAGAAAACAAACAATGCCATTCATATAAAACCAGGATAGGATAAGGATGAGACTACCAATAAGGAGAAAAATCATCGTCAAACCCTAATCAGGCGAAGATCATCAGCTCTAAATACGCTCAGGATGCAACATGATCAAGATGTAATCAATGGATGGACAAATCTGTACAAAATTATCAATGCGGCAATCTTTCTAACCTTTAGCAACTAAACAACAATATAACTTGAATAAATTTTATGTTTTATTTAATTTTTATCTAAATGTAAATTCATGAAGGTTTACCAAGAATCTTAATTGTAACCAAATCTTTTTTCTTATAACTAAAATAGAAGACTCCTGATAAGCCGGTTTAGTGGGTTTCATTATTTTTCCTTTTATATTTTCTGTTCATGTTTACCTTCCTAAATAAAAATAAATACAAATACAAGTCGATTGTGACATTCTCGGTAAGATGGTGTATTTCATCAAAATGAACGTAGTAGGTGCTAATACGTTTTGAAGTAAATTCTTCCTTTGTTTGGGGGTCAATTTATTATTTTATCCTATGATTATGAACTTCTCTATCAAATGATATTTTATCTCATCAAGTCACTTATTATAGTTAAGCCAAACCCAAATTTATATGGTCTGAAAGGAAATGTTTTTCTAGAAATTTAGATCATGTTTTAAAATTATTTACATTATAATTAAACCATATTTACAAAAAACATTATTTTATTTCATGATTCCGAGGGCCATGCGATTCATAACTAACTAACTAACTAACCATCACGCCATTTCCCCAGAGGGGTAGGCAGAGAGGATAGAACGCCACACCACTCTGTCCTGGCACACTTCCTTTGCTTCCTTCACATTCATACATCTTCTCATGCACGCACGTCGATTATTCCGACTTTTCACATGACCACTTTCAAGAATTTGTTGTACTTGATCATGCCATGTCTTTCTCGGCCTTCCTCGACTTCTACAACCAGACACATTCGCATCATAAATCTTTTTAGCCGTTCTTTCATCATTCATTCGCTCCACATGACCGAACCATCGCAAAAGACCTTTCTTAATTTTGTCGATAATGCTTAACTCAGCCTTGCATTCTGCTCTAATTTCGACATTAGGGCACCTATCATACATTGTTTTTCCGCACATTCGCCTGAGGGATCGCATTTCAACAGCATTCAGTCTACCTTCGTCCCTTTTTTTCCAACTCCATGCTTCGCTTCCATACATTAGGGTTGGTACCAGAACTCCATTATGAACTGCTAATTTAGCCTCTTGCGATAGACACTTATTTGCTACGACAGACTTTAAGGCACCATTAACTCTGTTACCGGCACTGACCCTCCTTTCAATATCCTTGTCCATATTTCCATCTCTAGTAAACATACTACCCAGATATACAAATTCTTCGACCTGTTTCAAACCGCGATTCATATATATAATTATTATTATTCATTATAGGCGGGCAGCCTTTGCCGATGCGCCTATATCTCGTGTAATTGATAATTTTAGATATCTTCTTATGTTTCTTTTTAGAATGTTACATAAGTCATTCCATTATGTATTTACCTACTCCTAGGCAACTTCTTTTTTAGTGGAGTCTTATTCGCCTTTGATTGACTCTTTCACAACACAGACTATCTCTTCGTTCTAGTAACGAGAGAACCCTTTTAATACCCTGTCATCGCTCTTATTTTCTTGCCTCCTCTTTCACAGTAGTAGCCGCTCGATTGTGGAATAATCTACCCACTAATGTAAGAGACGCCCTTTCTTTATTTACATTTAAGTCAAGATTGAAATGTCACTATCTAAATTTTTAAATTGTTCCTTTACCCTTCTCCTTTCCTTCCCATCCCCTCTCCACTCATCATAGTAGTGTTAATTTTTTATATTCGTAATATAGTGTTAATTTTTTGTATATTTTTATTTTGTTAATCTTTGTTTTGAATTTTTGTATAAAGTTGTAAGATTCAATATGTCTATGTATTTGTAATTTTCTCAAACTGAACGGTTTGGGTAGGTAGGAAGAAATTGCCTTGCAATATGCCCGCCCTTATATGTATATATCAGTGGCGAATGGTGATTTTATTTACTGGTAAGCTATAAAAAAATATCATATATTTGTACCTATATAGGAGGTACAATGAAAGTAATATTTACTGTAAATTTATATTTTTCTGTGGTTCTGTGTGATGCAACAACTCTCATCCCTGAAATCAACTCAAACGATGTAACTTTGTTATATATTCGGGTTCTATTCCCGCCAGTTGCAAGAAAAAAATCCAACAAAGATTATTTTATCTCAATAGGTCTGGGTGTTGTGGTGTGTATAATTTATAACTTCCTTCAATATCCTTTATTTCCTACCTGCTCACAAGCCTCTAAAATAGAGACATAGTTTTTCCTTTTTTGTTTTTTTTTGTTTTTATTGATTTTTACAAAAATGTTACATCAGATGATAAACTGGAGTTATAAATTTCTAATGGTTTTAGTGAAATCAATTTACATTACTACTTGACAAGAAAATAAATCAAATAAAAGTATCTCACTTCTCTTTTATCTTCTTTTGTTCCTCTTTCTTCCAAATATCTTTAAAGTCAATACAAAACTGTGACCATAGATCGAAGAATTCTTTAGGTGAACACTCCTCGAGTGGTCCAGACTTGGGAGTGTACTGGTAAAACTTCATAGTACTAATAAATCTAGTTTGACACTCTGAAAGATTGTCTTTTTCCGCTGTTAAATGTTTTTCCGCAGTTTCCAAGAATGAAGACATTTTATCCTTAAAAGGCTGTAAATTTTCCTCAGTCGAATCCCTTATCACTTTGGCGGTCTTGTTTTTACAACCTAAAAAAAAATAAAAAGGTTTTGTTTTTATTAACGTCATAATAATTACCACATTTTTCAACATACTTGCAGTTGGCCTTTAATGTTTTGAGAGAGAGAAAGAGAGAGAGAGAGAGAGAACCATAATTTACTTTGGTGGTAAAAACTGATATTAATTCCTCTTTTTTTTCCACATCGGCTCCAAACTGCAGCTTGTGGATATCACCAGACACTTCCAGGAGACCCTATCGCCAACCAATAGTCTAACCTCCTCCCGCATCAATCCCAAACTTGGCATCGACGGCTTTCCAGGACAACAGGAATCCGCAAGTGTGAAGAAGAGGCAACTTGGACTGAAGCACTCGCATCACGTGTCCAAGCCAGGTCCACCGTCGCACCTTCACGACATTCGTTATAGGAGGCTGCTGCATACATTCTTAGACTTCATTGTTGGTTATAAAATCGAATAGCCTAACACCTAATAGTTAATTAACATGTATATTTTATAAATATACACAAAATCAAAAGAAACAGCTCTAATTTATGTACAATTCTGTTTCCAAATGAATACACTTTTATAATATAGGTATGCGTATTTTATATTTTTACAACCACCATCAAGATTTTTCTCCGAAGGGGTTGGCAGGGAGTATGGAACGCCACAGATGTCTATTTTGGCATAGATTCTTAGATAGTTCCACATCCACACATGGTTTGTTTGTGTCTGCTTTTGACAATATCAGACTTCAGTTTTTGGTTTAAATGATAATGCCACATCTTTCTTAATTCATTCTCGGCAAATATATTTGTTTCATAATTATTTCTCCCTATATTTTTAAGAATTCTATAAAATGGACATAGCAAAACTGAGATCACTTACTTTCTAACTGATTATGAAGGGAGTTGAGATCCATTTTGACATCATCAAACAGGACCCAGGAAGCTCTGTCTATATCTCCTGGCTCAGGAATTGGGAGAGGAGTATCCGCTATATCCCCGCAGTTGCTCATGTAAGTACGCACTATGAAGTGGAGCAGAGTCACACTTGAATCTTTTGACTGAAAAAAATATGAAAATTTAGGAAATAAAAACCAAACTCCCAGAACTCCCTTTTCCCAGGTGTTTTTTGACTCTCCCAATGAATCGTTTCCACAAACTTTAGTTTAAAATATGTTTTTGTTAACATATTACAACAGAGATGAAGAACATTTAAGAGAAGGTAATATAGAAGTCTAGGCATCTACAGGGCTTATGACCTGTCAATGGCTGGTTTAAGTGGCCACTTTACACACTGTGTAACATTCACCATTCTGCCTATATTTGAACATCTATATTCCTTCAATTCTTTCATCTGTTGATATTTGTGAAGTTAAAGAGCTGAAACCTTTATTTATGCGGGTGAGATTCATCTAATTGAATTATTTCACCTACATACTAGGCAACGCCTGAAAATGTATTTTTTTTAATTTCTATACTTCTTCATGGACCAGGTGGATTTATCAAAAATATTTTGAGTTTGTCCAAATATTTTTGATATGTTTTTGCGTTGATAGTTTCAATTCATAAATTTAAAAAATAAGTAAAGGGTGACAGTGAATATTAAAATTTATAAAGTCATATTTATCAGTATGTAATTATGTGGATTTGTATGTTTAGAGCTTAATAAAAATAACATTATGACTAAATTAATGATCAAGACATACTTTATGTTATTATTTTTTTAAATTAGAAAAAAACTATACATTTGTAGCCCTAGATGGCATGCGAAAACAAGTGGTGAAAAGATGAACACTAAAAATTGGAGAAACTAAAAATAGTGGAAACAATAAGTACATAATTAGTAATTAGAATAATGTAGAAAAATATTTTAATTAGAAGTGGAGGTGCAATGTTTGGCATTATTAAAAAAGTATATCATCATCATTATCATTCCACTATTTGCAACCAGTGGTGCATAGGGCACTGCATTTTTATACCAAATTCAGCGTATATCAATTATCTGTTACATGAAGGTAAGGTGACCAGTCTTACGCTTCAGGTGCCAGTCCAGGAACAATGAAATATTGCAGTGTAGAACTATAATTGAAATCAATATTTCATGTCCACTCCCCCAGGAATTGAACCTAGGACCTCAAGTATGGTAAGCGAACGAGAAGCTATTGAGTCGAAAATACTCATCCAAGGTTTTATTTCACACTCAGAACTGAATTCTTCCTCCGCCTAGACACAGAATATATATTTATGTAAATTCAATTGACGTTACACAAATTGATTTCATCAATATACACACAACTAATCATGTACACCAATCACAGCTTATCTCAACAAAAAAATATTGAGATACACTTTAGATATTAAGATGATTAGTCTTAGCATTCGAGCGCCAGTTTAAGGACTCTGAAATTTTATATTTCATGCTAACTATTTCAGAAATCGAACCCGACGCCTCTTGCAAGCAAATACACTAAAATATTAAACTTTAAAAAGCACATGGGCTTCTGTGATGAAATGGCTTTTCACATTATTTCATCTGAAATATTTTTTTGATACTCATGTTTTTATAACCGTAACTAGTAGTAAATAAGTAGGCTGAAAAAAATTAAATTCCAATTGTAGTGCAATGAGATCAAACCTTGGACCTCTAATTCGCAATACTACCACATTCATTGCCTGTAAGTAAAATTGTGGTGTTTGAGATTTAAAAACTAGTTTATCTACCGCGCTACAATACACAAAATAATAAAGATGAATAACATTGAAAAACAACAACTAGTGAAAATGCATTAAATCAAATCACAAGACAATATGGACAAATACATGTACTTATACAGAGGTGGGACCTTCACAAATTTGATTAAACACTGTGAAAATAATTTATGAAGACTTGTGGATACAATCATAGAACCAACTAAGTTGATAAAAAACAAGACAAATACATAGTTCATACTTGATTTTTGGAACATCGTTGTCCCTTGAAGAGCAGCCGAGGAGAAATCATGTTGAGCTCATTGTGTCAGAATAAATCAACTTAAATATGATGGGGTTCACAGCAAAACCGCCACTGGTTATGATCACTATTTTTGAGAAGATCAATGAAACCAGTAGCGAAAAGACAATTTCTTTTAAATTGAATGTGCTTATTGAACTTGAAATGAAAAGTCTTTTTGCTAGTTGTTATACCACGCACAAGTTTGAACTTAAAAGAAATAGTCTTTTCGCTACTGGTTTTGTTTGTCTTCCCAGAAACAGTGGCAGTTTTGCTTTTAACCCCTTCATATATATATATATATCACTCAATAAGTTTGTAGGATGACATATAGTTGGCACCACAATTGACAAATCCATATGATTTTTAGAAAGTCAAAATCTTTAAAAATTTCATAACAATCTAACGTTTAGTTCACAAATTATAGTGGTTTTAATGGGTCCTACTTTTGTAATATTCAGAATAATGGAAAAATCTGAATTTAGTGTTTGACAAAGCATTGCTTTTTAATGGGAAAAAATACCATTCAAGTAAAGCAATAGCTCGATAAGTGATATTTGGACTCCGCTCCATCGAGACAAATGGTATAGAAGTGGTTTGCTGATGTTAAATACGGTCAAGTAGACACTGATGATGCTGAACGCTCTTGTTGGCCAAACTAAAAGGCCACCTAAAGCGACCAAGATCGCAAATGTCAGCTGGTAAGGTTTTGGCCTCTGTATTTCGGTATGCGCACAAAATTTTATTCATTTTAAGAAAGGAAGAACCATCAATAGCGAATATTATATGGCGGTATTGGTGTTTGATGAAAGAAATTGCGGAAAAACTACCCCAAACGGAGAAGAAAAAAGTTCTCTTTCACCGAGACAATGCACCGTGTCACAAGTCGATAGTAATTGACCGCCAAATTGCATGAGTTGAACTTCGAATTGCTTCCGCACCCACAGTATTCTCAAAATTTGGCCCCCAGCAACTATTGGCTATTCGCAGACCTCAAAAAGATGCTCCAGGAAAAGAGATTTGGCTCCAATGAAGAAGTGATTGCCTAAACTGAAGCCTATTTTGAGGTCAAACATAAATCATTACAGTTAGAGAAGCGTTGGAATTAATGTATAACGCTTTAAAGATACTGTGTTGATGAATGAAGTTGAATTTTGCCTAAAATTTTTTGTTTTAATTGTCATCCTACGGACTTTTTGAGTGATGTGTTATAATCATATGAACAACATTTTTAACAATATAAATGGAATGCAGTGATTAATAATGTACATGTATAATAGGCACTCATATTATACATTCTTATCGTAATTCCGAAACAATATTTTCTAATTTAAACTAGGTTATTCACAATCAAATGCTGCAAAAAGGGATACTGAAAAAATAATTACATTTAGATGTGATTGATATTTTTTAAATCAATGTAAGCGGGGACTTGATTGCAAGCAATAAATCACCTACGCTTAGTTCTAATACAGGTGTTTAAAAAATGCTTGTAGTGTACATATACATTATTAACAAAATTGATTGAAAATACTCTAAGCAGGAATCAATATATAAATAAGTAACAAATAAAATTACTTTGACCGTCAATATCGGTGTGCCAGAGCGAGATCTGCGCTTCAAAATCTTCAAGGAGAATTTGCCTTATTTTCCTTGTTATTGTGGATTTAGGGCTTAAAATGGATTTTTTACACTACTTTTTGAGTAAATCAATTAATGCCAGTCATCAAACAACGTTGTCGGCGTGATAACGGTGCCAAAAACCGCATTCAACGGATAGTAATTTTAACGTTTAGTGTTTTCAGGGATAGATTCAAGCAATAAAATCACCACCATTGTCGGTACTTCGATAGTTTGACTAAAATAAAGTGACAGTTTGCGGAATAAATTCAACATAGGCTTTTTTGTAAAACAACAGTTCTGTAGGCAGGTGGCAGAAGGGACTATCTGTATTTTCAAAAATACGGACAGGCAAAATGCTCGGCAGTTAGAGTTCATTTTGCGTCCCACTAATTTGGCATTTGAGCGGTTAATGTATAATTCTGACTTTTATTTACATTTACGATAATCCAAAATGATTTTTGATCAGTGATATCAAACAACAGTTTATGAATGATCATTTAAAAATTATATAGTACGTACATACATTCAAATTTATTAATGAAAATTCTTTTTGGAAGTTCATTGTAATTTATTATAGAAATAAAAGACGAATGATACTTAAAGCCACAAATTTGTGATATCACTCGTCTTTTATTTCTATAGTAAAATATACCCTAATAGTTGAGTCGTAGAGCTACAAAACTCCATCTGGCTCCTTAACATGTCAAGCTTATGTATGTTCATATCTTAAATATCTATCTCACTCTAACACAATCAAAAACACTTTCGCTCCTGTTTACGCTACATACAACTAAACACTCAGTGAACGTTGTACTCTGGATAAATAAAAAAATAACAGTGGCATTTATTTCGATTTTGAAAAATCTACAAAATATGTCAACTGTGAGCCACAAATCCCGCTCCATTTATTTATTTATTACAAAGGTACATAATATATTGCAAAAAATAATAAAGCAACATATCCCAAACTTTATGAGACCAAAAGTGTTGAGTTATTTTCATTGTGCTCAAATATCAAAATTAATTTTCAGATCAGTGGCAAAACCCGCTCTGACTCATACAATTATTGTGATGTACATAAATATATTACAAAACTATTCATGTTTGTGATTTGTTCAAATTGGTTAAATCCTCCAGAACAAATCTGACTCAATTATGAATTATTTTTCTCAGTGCAGTATGGTGCACACTAATTTTTAATAAAGTTAACGACTCACTTTGACATCTCTGAGTTTTGCGAGAATTTCAAGACCAAAACCGTCTGCTTGTCCTCGTTGCCTGTTTCCACCATTCATGTAGTTTCCCAGAGTTAAGATTATTGCAAACAGCTTCTTCAAGCCATCATTTGTCACCAAAAACTAAAAACAAGAATAAAAAATAGAATATTTTGTTTGGTACAAACATCCTTATTAAATAAAACAAAAATCCCATAGAGTTGGAAAAATGAACTAAGATTTTTGCTAACAAGGATCTAGTAAAAAGCTGCAACCGAGTAGACAATATGTGTATCGAGGCTATCTATACCGACAGAATGCATTAAGTCAACGGTCTTTATATATTTCAAATATTTAATAAAGCTGCAGATGTTGATTTCAAATTTTACATTATGCTTAGAATAAAGATAACACTTTCAAAATTAAAAAAAAAAAAAAAAAAAGAAAATTGCGGAGAAATAATGCGTTGAAAGAATATAAAGCTTTACATGCGATTTTCTCAGAACTTGTTTTAATGACTTAATGCATTCTGTTAGTAAAGCCTCGTTAATATTAGATATATTCAATTTTATTAACTGTTCCGACCTCCCCACAAAGAAAATGAGTGACTAAAACAATAGTATTTAAATACAAAGAAAAATGATCTTTTATTATTTAAATAAAGAAATATACTAAATGTCTCTATGAATTACTCAAGTGTTTCAATTTTGAGACAATTTGCTTTTAGTCGTAAATATCCTTGTGAGAGAATGAGAAACATGTTGTGGTAGAGCAGGGTTTGAACCTTGGACTTCCTGATCTGGATTCTGCAACACAAGCCAAGGAACCACATCACCGCGAAAGCGTTCGGTAGTCAATCAAGAATAAATAAAACTACACTAAGAATTGACTTTGAAAATTATTAAAGAAATCTGATAAAATGGTCAGCCACTATCGCCTAGGTGTGGCATTCGTGTCAGTTTTTAAAGTGGAGTTCAAAGTGATTTGCCACGCACCACTTATAAGGTCATTTATTTCCGTCAGAATGTTTTAAATAAGACTAGTTCAGAGATTTAACAAAAGGCAATTATACGAGTTATTGATAAATGAATAGATAAACAAAAATACAAAGAGATATTCGACGCTGTAAAAAAATAAAACATTTTTGAAATCTACTTTTTAACATCGCAGGGTTAAAAAGTAAAGATCAAAAATACATTTTTCTTGCAATTATAAACATTACCTCACATGTTCTGCGTATATTGTCTAGTTTACTGGTAATAGTAGATATTGAATCATCAAACTCGGCTTGGAATGTAAAACAGGAAATTCGCTCTGCAAAGCTTTGGATGTCAGATAAATCTAAAAGGAATGTTTCCGGCTTATCTAAGGGAATGTCTGGATTATTTTTCAAATGCTCTTTTATACTGGCAAGTTCCTCCTCGGTAGCTCTCTGTAAATAAAAAAAATAGTAAACTGAGGATATTACATTAAGACTCCAAGGTAAATTTGGAACTTGCAAGCTCATCTTTTATATTTTTGGGTTGTTTATAGTGTTACTTACAGCTTCATAAATCTGATGCAAAGCATCTAAATTAACAGTGGTTGTATCAAAGTTGTATATGGCGTGTTCGATTTCCGTGAAGTCAACTTGGAGACTCTGCGCTAAGATACCGACACTTTGAAATCTCTTTCCATCCAAGATTTTAGCGGCTTGGACTTTGGAGGATTTTTCAACTTTTTTCTTATTTGTCGGCTTTCGTGTAATAACTTGGCGGGAAAATAAATCAGCAAACTCATCGATATTATCTAACTTTGTTTCTTCAATCTCCTGCAAAGAAAAAATGTGTTTGAATTCAATTTAAAGCATTTGTAGAATTTTGCTGTTGGAACTCCTACCCCAGTTGGACAGAGGACACGAGGTTGATGTTAAATGCGTATTTATTATATGGCAAATAAATAAGGGAGTTACGGCGATGATGTGTTGAACTGACTGGGCTGACTTTTTGGGCTGAGTGACATTACCACATCCTGCGGTCTCTTTATAAGCCGCTTTTCTTAGTTATTCATGTCTCCATGGCGGAAACGAAGTTAATATACTCCAGGACGTTACTCTTATATGGACGGATGTTTTGTGCAATACTGTTGGTCTTGCAGAATATAATGTATTGTATCCAATAGAATACGCTGAGTTGCTTCTTGCAGTCGTTGGTCTATATTTTAAGTGAAATCATTTAGCACGGGTGTGTGTGTGTGTCATCAATCAATGGACTATGAACCCCACACATTCATAGAGCAAACTTATCTGTCAAAATAAATACATTCATAATATATGAAGGTAGCGTAACATAATAATGTAAAATTGTGTCTGATGAAATGTCTACCCAAATAATTAAATGATGCCTGATGGTGTCTGCATCACATCAGTTATATGACTATGACTGGAAATCGTCAGAGCTTTGAAAAATATATCCTAGCATCAAAGCTATAGTTAAAAAATTCAGTGAATAGTGATATAATCTGTTTTGGTTAGCGCGGACATAAACAGCTAAATAGTGCTGTATAACAAGGAACCATCATCTGAGAAATACAGTTGTTTAATTTTTAAAACTAGCAAGATGAATTACCAGCCACAATGGATGACTTCCGGGGGATTTGTCTTCATCCGGAGTTGTAGCAACAGGAGCAGCAGGTACAATCGCTAATATTCTGGTCCAATAAAGAGGCTTCATTGGTACAGTTGGATTGACAGGATCTTTTCGCATGGCTAAAATAAAAAATCATGTAAATAAAATTTGGGTTATCCGAAAAGCATGTACTAACAAAACTACAATGTAGTGATAGACTTTAACAAATATAAAAAATTATTGATTTAACATAAAAAACATCAATGATATTAAAAACTAATAAAAATAATAAACTTGTCTGAATGACTTACTTGCTCTATTCGGATGCCACCCTCCTACTGGTGGTGCTGGAAATGGAATGGGTCCAGATCCTGGAGCTGGTGGTGGAGGTGGACCAGTACCATTCATCGGTGGAGGAGGAGGATACATTCCAGGGATAGGAGGTGGAGGTGGTCCTCCCATCCCGGGCATCGGAGGTGGTGGAGGACCACCCATTCCGGGCATTGGTGGTGGTGGAGGACCGCCCATTCCGGGCATTGGTGGTGGTGGAGGACCACCCATTCCGGGCATTGGCGGTGGTGGAGGACCACCCATTCCAGGCATCGGTGGTGGTGGAGGACCGCTCATTCCAGGCATTGGTGGTGGTGGGGGACCGCCCATTCCAGGAAAAGGTGGTGGAGGAGGGCAACCCATTCCTGACAATGGTGGTGGCGGAGGCCCATCCAATCCAGGCATTGGTGGTGGTGGAGGTCCACACATACCAGGCATCGGGGACGGAGAAGCATCCATTCCAGCTATTGGTGGTGGAGGAGGAGCCATGCCAGATAACAGTGGCGGGACAATAACATTTTCTAAATCAAGGTCCATAACTGGCAAAGGAGGAGGTGGAGGAACAGCTTTTATAACAGAATCTTGAGATATTTCAGATAAAGATTTTCCTATTCCATTGACAAGTAATGAAGCTGGTCCATTGTCACGAAGTGGGGGTGGCGGAGAAAAGGTGCTGCGATCAGTTGCATTATCAAATGGTAAAGCCAAGTCTTCAGGGAACGGAGGCAAGGGCAGAGAAGGATAATTTGATTCATTTTCTGTATCAGGCATCGGTGGCGGAGACGGTGTTAAACAGGTAGATGGAGAAACTACATTACAATCTTTAATTGGAAGAATATTTGTTGAAGTGGATGCATCTTTTTGTTTTTCACTTTTTGAAGTACAAAACTCATCGTAGGATTTAGTAAATGTTTGCGATGATATCATTTCACTGGATGCGGATACATCGTCATTATTATAGAATGGCTCAGCTCTTTCAATTTTACCAAACTTATCAACATCATTTTTTTCAGGAATGTTCTCATCTAAATTGTTTGACTGAAGCTTAGGGTCCAATTTCTTTTCCATAACAGGTGAGCCAAAATCTCTTAAAGCTTTTTGAGTTAGACTTTGAATTTCTACTAGAGTTTTATAACGATCTAATTCCATTAAAAGAGAATTTGCCAGATCTTCTAACTCCTTTATCCTCATTGTGTACTGTGATATTTTATCTTCGATATTCTTGTTGTTCATAGGTGACGGTTCTTGTCCAACCTTTAAATTAAAAGCTTCATTCACACCTTTTTGTTCCTCACAATCTTTTGCTGCAGGGTTAGTTTTGATTGACACACTATCGACATTCAAAATTAATTTCTTTTTTCTAGAATTCGGAGTTTGTGGATCAGGCGGCTTCAAATTGTGAGGTATATCTTGTACTGGTGGCCAGGCTACTGTTTGTATTCGCCCAGGAGTTGCAGGAGGAGCTACAGGGGCTTCTGTGTGAGCCCAGTAGTACATCAAATCCGGCTACAAAGAAATAATAAAATTTAAGTTATACTGGAGGTCGGTATTGGGGACTTGAATACGTTCTCGTTATTTTTTTGTGAAACATAATGCTTTATTTTTTTTTATGTTATCAAGTGTTGTCCATTGCTAGCGACTAATTTCTTCCATCTTTCTAGCAGTGTACGAATACCTTCTCGTAAGAACGACTCATCTTTTGAGGTTATCCACGAATCGGGACATTTTTTGGCATCTTCATAAGAATGGAAGTGCTAGTCAGCCAGGCCATGAGTCATCGATTGGAACGAGTGGTAATCGGAAGGACCAATGTCCGGTGAATACGGCGAATAGGGTCGGACTTCCCATTTGAGCGTTTCCTAGTATATTTAGACTGGCCTTGAAACATGTGGCGGAGCATTGTCGTGCTGCAAAATTATTTTGTTGTGTCTCTTCTTGTATTGCGGCCGTTTTTCCTTCAATGCTCGGCTCAAACGCATCAATTGTAGTCGATAATGATCTCCCGTGCCGATTTGTTGGATTTGAGGAGATCTTAATACGCTACATCCAGCTGATCGTGGTGCAGAGCAGAGATAATGATGATGTTCGGCGATGTTCCGACAGATCATGGTCACTGTAAGTCTCTAAAAGAATTCTAAGTGCTTCAGCTGCAGATATAAAAAAAAAGTAATGCGGTGAAATTCCCCGCAAATACTCTTTGGCACGAAATTTGTCATGTTTCATCATCATCATTCCACTTTCCGCACCTAATGGTACATAGGGCACTGCACTGATACACCAATCGCAGCTTATCTTGATATTTTTTTGTTACTTGAAGGTAAGATCAGTCTTACGCTTCAGATGCCAGTCCAGGGACTATGAAATATTAGAGTATAAAAACACCTTTAAAAATAAATATTTCATTTCAACCATGCCGGAAATCGAACCCAAGACCTCTTGCATGGTAGGCAAACGCACTGACCACTATACCACGAAGCCGATGTTACGAAAAAATAAGTTGTGTTAAACGATATGAAAAAATATGTACACTTCGGCGGAACAATAAATACTGTCATTACAAGGCGGTGGAACTTCGCGATGAAGTTGGCTGTAGTATTGCCCGATGTAAAAAGGCTAAGACAACACCATCTGTCGGGTCCCTATTATATTTTTAAGCAATAAAAAAAATTATCAACATTATTGCAAAACTTAATAATTTTTATAACTTATGTAAATATTGAAACAAAACTGACGGGGCATAAGCCCCGTAAAGGCCTAGAGCTTCATATTTTTTCTCCAAAACGTTCTCCATATTTGTTGTAATCTGTTATTTTGAACTTCCTTTGTTGCACCTCCCCAGACAACCTTACCCTTGACAAGATTCAGAAAACATCATCATTAAACCCAAATCCAAACATAATGGTTCATAGGGCACTGCATTGGTGAAGTACATGCCGTGTATATTGTATATAACAGGCAGGTAAGGTGATCAGTTTTACCATTCGTAAATCAGTCCAAGGACAACGAAAGATTGCAGTGTAAAACCACCTTATAAACAAATATGTTACGTTGACCCTTGATAAGGGGCTTGATAGCCGAGAGCACCAACGGCTGCACAGCGAGCCAATCAATTTTACCAAAAACACTCAGGATTCTGGTTCTATTTCACACTCAGAACTGTACTGTTCATCCGTCTGGACACGGACGGAAGATCTAGAAATCAGAAGACGTAAAATAAAATTAAAGATTGGTAGACTTACCCTAAAGATGGCCTCGGTGGGAGCATCCTTGTCGGGGATCTGGCGCAGGACGCCAGCAGCCAGGAGGTGTGTGCAGTACTGCGCGCCGAGGATGCGCAGATCTTGGCCAGAGAGCACCGCCCGCAAGTAATGTTCCTCGGCGAAGGCGGACACGAACCAGTTCACCAACATTTGCCCTACACACACAACAATAAGCACTGAGCACACAAGATTCGCAAACACATTTCGCTATTCAAGACCGCCCACGGCCCGCCAATGCGCCGCTTGATATGTGGAACGAAATTGGCATTCGCCCGCGCGGCGCACACAGGATGTGCGCGAAATGAAGAAACGATCCTATAACTAGGATTAATTATAAAGCTACATATTATAACACCAATGTTATTTTTAATCGACAAGTCCGGAATAAGTATGGTTAAGGAAGTTCAGTGGTCTAAGCCAAAAAAAATACATAAAAAACTATACATCGTACTATCGTCGTTATGATTTTTTAAGTTTTGTAATTTTTAAAATCCCCTCCGAAACTTCGAAACCACACCACTCGTGACGTCACGAGCCCAGGCGGTGATTTTTTCTAACATTTAAATTTGAACCCCGTACGATTATAAAACCAAATTATTTGTAAACCTCTAAATGTCAAAACATGCTTAACGTCGAAAATCATAGCTACCCCGGAAACCGGAAATCTGTTGCCGGTTGCCACAACAACGCTATAATTGATTGGCTATAGTAAACACGTGGTCACGTAAACCTCTGACGTTCCCAGTTTTATTAAAAAAAAATTCGTACATTTTGGAGAAACTTCACCATACAAACAAATGCTCTATTTTTTTACCACGTGTAATAAAACATTTTTATATCCAATTTACGGTAGCACTGAACTTCCAATTCCAACTCCAGTAACACAATAAACATTATGTTTTTTTAAGTAACGAAATTTTTTTCATAAATGTTTTTTTTAAATACATAGGCATGTGTATATGTACTAAATAAACATGTCCTTTCGGTAGAAATTCGTATAGGTAAAAGTACCTATGCAAATTGTTATAATTTGACCTTTTTTATGTAAGGCGTAGACGTATTATTTATTTGTATTTTCGTATATACATATGTTAACATTGGCGGGCTTATTACCAATTAAACGAAAGGTGTTATAGATATAATTTTAGTTTCAAAACGTATGCATAAAATATACAAAATTAGAACTAGCAATAATGCCTCAGAGTTAAAATATATTTAGAGATTCTAGAATTCGGAATGAGTTACCTCTTTATATAAAAAATGCACCTTCTCTAGCCACCTTCAAAAAACGCCTGAAACATTACTATGTATCCTTAGAACTCTGACCTCCAAAGCAGTAAAATTAAGGGAGGTCAGGGTTCTAGATAAGGGAGGGGATTTAAGTTAATATGTGCAAGCCTTATCTCCCCATTGAAAAAACAGCTGTTATTTAGAATGTTTAAGAAAAATATTTTGGTACTATTAAGCATGTTGTCCAGATGTATTGAAATTTTTGTTTATGTTTTATTTGTAGTATTCTATAATAATATGCAGGCTTCCACTTTCCATTTTGTTGTATCCCAACTCAACACAGGGCTTGCGGCCTCATAGAGTAAGGGATAAGTTGTTATTTTTTTTAATATGAGTATTTGCATAAAATAAAAAAATAGGTTTTTTCATGTACTATGTGTATCTTTTGGGGCAAGAATATTGGGTAGCCTCCTCTCAAGCCTTGGCTTAGGTAGGCCCTTGGGTAGACATCTCTTCAAACTGAAGCCAAATGTAACAGAAAAGCCTTAGTTTTCCAAGTGATTCTTAACAAGTTTGACACGTCCTCCAAATGCAGAATGGGCAATGGGCACTGCTGCAATGGTTTTCACTCTGCCATTTGCGAATGTCAGCTTGAGGAGGAAGATTCAAACCATGTTTTTTTTATGCCCCATAAATGATTGTTATCCTGATTTCCTATCCGACAAATAAAATTTTAACACCCCATTCCCTATTCATATTCTAACTCTCCTGTCTCCGCCCAATAGGTGGCATCCAAAAATACTTTCAAGGCTTTTAAAAAGTTTTGTAATAGTTTCGGCGAATTGATCATGTACAATCAATTTAATCCCAGGCAGTGAAGAATTCACTACTCGCGTCTCTCAATCCAATGAAGTGCATATTATGTACTTCGGGATTAATTTTATTTAGCACAAAGATGCTAAGGCTACCAGATTACAGAGAGCTCCTTCAGGCAGCTTTTCTCGTTTGACGGGCAAATTTTACGTGTAGGTGGGCACCGGCAAGGAGACTTATGTCCTCAGATGCGGTGTGCGGTATGTGGTAGGCAAGCTGTCCCCACCCAATGAACATGAATTTAAAATTCAATGTAAATATCTAGTTATAATGGTGTTAAGATGTAAATATGTTGTATATTATGTAAAGTTTTCAAAATATTAAATACTAACTCACTAACTTATATATATTACTAACACGTGTGTAAATATCTAAATAAACGAAAAAACTAAAACTCTACACTGGCCAGGACACCCGAGTTGGGAGGTGAAAAGGCCATATAAGACAAAGAAGAAGAAGATGTATCGTTTGATATATATTTTTCTTTTTAGAAAAAAAAATTGACCAAGTCTTCTTTTTGACCTGTCTGTTTTTTTGGTTGGCTAAAAGATATTGATTGATTTTATCAATAAGTCCACCAAAGTACTTTGTACTTGAAGATTTAAATTTAAAAAATACGTTTACGACCTTCTACCGGTAAGAACTCGACATCATGTACGTAAAAAATTATATTTAGATTTTTTATCTATGTAATTCTCGGATTAAATGTTCATTGATAACTTCAATGAAATTCCATTTATATAATTTTATAGATAAATAAAACGATACGATTCAAACAAATTTGCATCTTCAATATTTGATCTGGTACTTAAATGGAATCCAGAACATCGAGTCGATAAAATATTGAACAATAAGCTGCATTATTTATTAGATCCGTATAGTAGACTTTCAACCGGTACTGTTTGCATCGAGGTTAGCGAATGGTTAAACAGATATAATATCTTTGTTACCGTATTCTATCACTTAAACCACAAACCATACAAGCCTACAACAAGACTATGTACGTATATTATTATGTTAGATGCATACCTAAGACGATTATTTCATTTTCTAATTCGATACGGTAGTAATAATAGATAGAAATACCCATTTACAGGTGGCGAAAAATAATCTTCCGTCATGCAATCGATGGCTTAATCGATATTTTGATAGTGCTTATAATCTGTAATATATCTTATATCTAAAAAATAAATGTTTTTTCCATTTCGTTAAATACGTCGCTCTTTATATTAGGTGTCAACATAAATTGTGTCCGTTTTTTTCTAAATGAAGAGAACAAGAGGACACAACAAAAAAATAGTCTTATATAATTTTGCAACAAATTTGACAATAATTCAGATATCGCGAGCAGCTTCGGCATCTTTATTTTCTTGATTGAACGCCAACAGAAGAGGGTGTTGAAATGTTCACTTTCGTCTACTTGACGTTCTATTTTGAAGGCTTGTAATCAAATAAAATAATATATATAACGTAAAAGTAAACACAACATCTTGTAGACTAAAAAATTTTCTTTCAAATGGCGTTTAACCATTACCATTTTGTTCTAATTTTGGTGCTCATTTTTTAATGTGGAAAAAAATATACACAACTTATGTTAACACCTTAAAACGAATAAGTAATAATGTTTTCAAATAAACATGCTTCAACTTTTGACTATATTTGTCCGCTTCTAACTCAACACAGGTCTTATGATAGTCTCGAGTTGAGATACGTGACATTATTTGTATTATATATTTTATATACTATGCAATGAATGATATTTTTTAAATGACATATGACGCACCTTCACAAAAAAACAAATTCCTTAGAACTCTCACTGCGGGTACTTCTAACGTGTACAAAAATACATTCTCTTTCGTTGGATATTGACAGAAAACACATGTCAATGTCAGTCCCGTTTTCAGGTCACAAAACACTTCGGTTTTCCACTTTTCACTTAAAAACACGACCAAAGTCACGATGAGATTGATTTTTACGAATATTGAAAGTCGCGCGCCAGGGGTGGGCGGGGGTAGTATGGAAAGGGTGATATTTGGTTTATTTCCCACCCCCTTTTTCGTCACAAACATCTCAAACTGAGTGTTCGGGATGAAGAAATCTTTAAACGTGAAGTTTCGCGGCAGCCACTGCGACCCGGCGGCGCTGTAGCCGTACGAGGACCTCCGGAGGTAGCTAATGCCGGGAGTTTCATTGTGACAATATAAATACATAAATTTCTCGAGACTAGTTTACTATCGAGTATCGAATGGCGACACTGCACGCTGACGTAGCGCGTCGTAGGTAGAAGGCGGAGCCGGCAGCCGGCACACGCGAGCGAGGTGTCGGTAAACTAACTTCTGATAAACGATAAACGTCTCAGGTCGGAGCGATTATCTCTACAGCTGTGATATACTTTTATCTTAGATAAAGTTCAAGAATTTCTACATAAGGAAAGGAAACCGAATGGATATTCCAATACGCATTCATTGTTCTACTTGTCCTCTCGCGGAGCGCTGCGCGGAATAAAATATCGAGCTTTCAGGCACAAAAATCACACATTACAAAATACTTCATGTTCGAGCGTGTACATAGCGCAGAGAACACTACACTTACACCGACGCAATACCAAGCAGGTATCCTTATGTATTTGAACGTCCATTTTATTAGAAAGTCCGAAAAAACGTGATCTGAAGTCGGTAACCTATAATTGAACGTGTTTAAACTTTTATACGCAAAAATCGATTTTACTTTTTAGACAATTTATGATAATGCTAACTCATCCGGGCCTAGGCGGGGTATCTAGGGCCCCCAGAAGCATATACTTTTCAATAACTTTTTTGTTGATCACCATATTAATTTTGTTTTTTTGTTTAATCCTATCCGCCTAGATTATGCCATAATTATACCTTTTGTAAATTTAAATACATTTTAAGATTGTTTAAATTAAGTGTTATTATATATATACTCATTAATGCCAATCTGTTGGGACTTCCATAAGCCTGTTGGTTGGCTTAAAAAAAAAAAAAAAACATTAAGAATGTATAAAAATCGTTACAATATTTTTTTGTCAAATCCTTTCAATAATAATTTACATTTGTCTTTCTCAAACATTACACTTCATCGCTCTACATTTTAATCATCTTTGATGTTGGTTAGTTTGCACTATCCTTTTTGCTATTTAGCCGCTTATTTTCGCCCATAACCACAAAAATCCGGATTTCGTGCTTCACATTTTACATGCATTCCCCTCCCAACTCCCGGTATACCACCCCGCTAACGCGTAACGAAGCTTTGTCGTTAAAATTAGTTATCACGCGCCATTGTTCTTGGACTTCGCAACAATGGTGATTGGTCTCATAAAGGTAATAAACCAAAATCAGTGATCGAACATCCCATTTCCAAGGAAACAAAAACGATTTTTCTCCGAGTACCTTAGCCTTGTACATGACACGTAAGGCTACTAAATACAGGGGTCCAAACATATATAATAAAAATAAAAAAAAACGCGTAGCGAAACTTTAGACCAGTGCTGTTGAACGTGTAGCTCTCGCAACAGTTTTTTATTTTAAAAATGGATGAATTTTGGAGAAAACTCAAAATATTATGAAAGAGTTTTATAAATACTACTATGATAATTTTAATGATGTACATTTTTTTAATAGCATATTTAAAGCATTTTAGCTGGGCTATTCCTGGTACCCCCCTCAGAAACTCGGGGATTTTTTTTACGCTTAGGCTAGGAAAGATTAACATCCCATTATGATACGGTGCACAGAATGGTCCATTTCCTCCTTCATTCTGTTTCCTTTTACAGGATTTTAACCTGAAAGTAGCCATTATATCAATAAAAGAATATACATAATAAATATCGATCCGCCCTTATTTTACCGCGTCACGTCATGTGAATTTAGATGATACATATAAAATGGGCCAATGTAGAAAGAGGGCCACTTTTTTTCTTCCTTTTTTATGTTATAAAGTTATTTATGTCCAAATGTTTGCAGACTGGCTGGATTTCCTCCGTAGGGAGTTATTCACAAAACATTGTTGAATCAACTAACTAGTAAAAGAAGAAGTATAAAAATTTTAAAATTGTTTTCAGGTGTTGCCTAGTAGGTGAATTGGTTCAGCCGGATGAATCTCACCCGCATGATAAAAGGTTTCAGCTCTTTTACTTCACAAAAGTCAACAAATGGAAGAGTTGAGGAAATGTGGATGTTCAAACATAGGCAGAACGGTAAATGTTACACACTTTGTAAATTGGCCACTTAAACCAGTTAACGACAAGCCCTGTAAATGCCTAGACTTCCATATTGCCTTCTCAAAAATGTTTTCCCTCTGTTGAAACAAATTTAGATCTGAATAACTCTCTAGGGAGGGAGTTATTCAGCCAGTCTGCAAACATTTGGACATACTCAAAACAATGTCGAAAGTATTCTGATATTTTTGAGAAGGGAATATGGAAGTCTAGGCATTTACAGGGATTTAAATATGAATAACTCCCTAGGGAGGAAATCCACCCAGTCTGCAAGCATTTGGACATGCATTGTTGAAATATATTTACATTCATAAAAATACGCATATCTTTATATCTTATCTTTGAATCCAATTTAAATGCGAGTATTATCTAATCCAAATACTTATACCAAATAATATTGCTACCAATTACCTTTACAACTGACAAATTAATAAACAGTAACCCATTAAGTCCTAACTTTAAAAAAAACATGTATTTTATGAGAGGTGTTGCCTGATGCCCTTACTATAAAGACCTTTCTACGACACAAATTAAGCACGTAATGTCAATAGTTTTCCTAAAAACAGTTTTATTTAAATATGGTGTTTGATGTGATGTTTAAAAAACTTATTTTCGTGACTGTCTTAATGTTTTCATTTCAGAACAGAAGTAAATAATCTATGGTTGAGGAAAATTCACTTGCTTTTTAATATTATTAATTTTAGTTTAATTAAAAACTGGTGAAAGTATACACATAAGAGTACAAATTAGTTCGGTCCGTTTTTTTGTGGTCAAAAATGCATTTATTATAGAACAAAATGAATATTTCTGGCTTGCCGACCCTTCATATCGGAGCCTACCCTAGTACAAGCAAAATTCGTCAAGAGTGTTTTTTGTGCCATTTTGTAAAATATAAAATGTTTGTATAAATAAATAAATGAATGAAAAGATAATTCATAGTATTGTCCATCGCTGGCTACTAATGTTTCCCACCTCTCAGGCAACATTCGAATTCCATTAAAAAATGTCTGGTCTTTTGAGGCGATCCAAGTTAGGAGCCAATTTTCGATTTCTGCGCAAGAAGTGAACCGGTGACCTGCGAAATCGCGCTGCATCCATTGGAACAACCAGTAATTAGAAGGAGCAATGTCCGGCGAATACGGCGGGTGCGGTAAAATATCTTCCTTGAGCGTTTCCAGATATTTTTTAACAGCTTTTGCGACATGAGGTCGAGCGTTATCATGCAGAAGAATAACGTTGTCATGCCTTAGCTCGTATTCCGGCCGTTTTTTTCGTAATGCACGGCTCAAACGAATCAATGAAACAACATTATTTTTTTTTTTGGTATGTGTATTTTTTGTACATACACAAATCTGGATTTCTCCCGAGGGGGAGTAGGTATATATTGTCGATATTCGCTAATAAGCGGAATAGGGAATGTTGTTAAAAAAACGTAAAGTGGCCACTCAACCCAGCCAATGACAGGTCGTAAGCCCTGTAAACGCTCGAATATCGATAATCCTGAATTTGAAAAAATTCTACCTCATCTCTGTAGGAATATTGATAAAAAAAAAAAAGAATCAATGAAAGACATAACCCCCACAATACATCACATACAAATGATACAATTACAAATGGTTTCTGCCAGCTGACTGCCTAAATGTACTAGTTGATAAAAAAAAAAACAATTAGCCAAATAATAAAGAGATATTATAAGGAAAAAGTCACACACACACTCATACCCGTATGCAGAGACAAAACTTAAGGTGAGGAAAGTACATTCTAATCTCAAATGCGAAGAATAACCCGAAGGTGGAGACAATAGAATGTACTTTCCTTACCTTAAGTTTTGTCTCAGCATACGGGTATCACATTTGCTTTAAAAAAGCTATATAAAATCGATTTATCGATCCGAGAAAAGTGCAACAAATCCACTTCTTTCGCGTGTCAAATGACAATTGCTAGTAAATAAAACAGCTAGAACTGTCATAAAACGAGGATGTAAAATGATATTTAGATATTGAAAAATTTCGGAGATCAATTCGATAAATAGTGATGTACCCCAAATGGGAACATTAGTACCGAATGGGTTAAAAAGGAACAGGACAATATAAAATTAAAATAAGTTAATAAATCGAAATATTCGCATGCATTTAAATTTAGTATATTATCTATCAGATATATTATTATCAGATTTTTTCGATTTTTTATATTAGATTTTTTAATTCATTTCAGTTAGTTTAATTCCTGACGATGAGGTAGTAACCTCGACACCGGTAGTGTAACTCAAAATTAAAGTGGATTATACAAATTTATAAACATGTAAGTATACAATAAATACACAACTCTGCTTTCATAATTATGTCCCGACTTGCTAGAAATGAAACCTGTGTGACAAAAGTCGTGACTTACAGATGAGAAGGTGAGTTTTTTTTTTTTTAAATACATTGGTTGAGGTGTAAAATATTTGACATAAATTCAAAGGTAAAATAATAAAATTGGCGGCCCCAGTGGTGTAATAGGTCAGACGCTTTCCTCACACACGGGGGATTCCGGGTTCGATTCCCGGTGAGAAAACAAAAAATAAAATATGATTTTTTCAAGCCTGGGTCTTCTGTGCCGTAATTCACCACTGTAATTGGATTTTGTGGCCTGTTGTGGTGCAAAAAAAAAAAGTTCCTTCAAAATTACCAAAAACATGGTTTATTTTAATGGTATTAGGTATCAACATAAGTTGTGTCAGTTATTTTCGAAATTTATAAATGAGCACTAAAAGTAAAACAAAATGGTAAAGTCAATCTAAACGACATTCAAAAGAAAATTTTATGCTCTACAAGATACTGTGTTTGCTTTTAAGTTACATATATTATTTCTGTCAATTATAAGTCTTCAAAGTGAAATGTCAAGGAGACGAACGTGAGCATTTTTGCCATCTTTTGTTCGCGTTAAATCGAGGGAATAAAGCTGCCAATGGTGCTCGCGATATTTGCGTTGAGTACGGTGAAGATGCTATGAATTGTTGACTAATTCGTTGTAAAATAATAAAGGAGAGCACGAACATTATTGACTGATTTGTTATAATTGTTTTTTTTTGTTTCATCTTGTTGTCTTCATTTGGAAAAATGGGCATAACCTATGTTAACACCCAATACAAGTGTATTTAAAAAAATACTTTTTAAGGCAATTAAACAATATTTTGGTAATGTAACTACAAATATTTAAAGACAAACACTAGAACGTTGTTATGCAGAAAGCAGCCAGTCCACAATTTTGGAAAAATGGGATATTGGTGTTATCGGATGCAGTAAGGTCAATTATATGGTCTGCTAAAAACCGCCAGGCCGCTTTCATACAAAGAAAATTTAAATAATCGCCTTCTAAAAATAGTGACGATCACTAAAACGGCATTTCTCAATTTGCAGAAAACACCCCCAAATAAAAATCTTACGTTACTTAAAAAATCATAAAACCGGTTAAATACATAATTAGATTCTTATTTGCAATATAAAAGAAAAATGTATTCAATGTTTATCAAATGTCAAAATTCGAAAACATTCCAACGGTTGTGTAGATTTGATTATTCACTCTTTTCACAGTCGTGCTATTATCTCAGTTTAACTCTTTCTGCATAATCACGTTCACTTGATTTTACCCCCCCCCCTAGGGAGCAAATAAAAATTGATAGATATTACGAAAGCGACTTGAGAATATTATTGAAAAAACGGATGAAAGTCAAACAAACAATTCTCTGTATGTGTAAGCAGGGAGGGCAGAGCGCCGCTTTTCTGTCTTTGCATACAGACTTCGCTTCCTCTACCTTCATTCATATTTTCGTGCATGCACCACTATAGGGAAATATCACATACTACGAATACCGATAAAAAAAATTGAAATGGGTTAAGAATAATTGATTGTATTTTTAAAATCAATATGGATATGGTGGAGATATGTTTCCATACATAAATGTATTTTTTTTTTTAAAATTAAAATACGTTGCTAGAAAAACGCGACGTGTTTGGCCTTGGTGGTTGTGACGTCAAGATTCGTGATAATGTTCTAAACAAATTTCAATGGCCGGGAACAAATAAATATGAATCGTGACGTATTAGAGGCGTGGCCAATGGAATGACCGTTTTTGTGGGAATCCAAAATTACAAATTAAAAAAAAATATATGGTATTAATAATAAGCAAATTTTTTTTTTCACTGGACAGTATTTTATAGATCTTTATTACTTAAAAAATGTACAAAAAATAAAATATTTCTCAATTATTCCGACTTTTGACATGTCAGTATATTATTTACCTAGGTAACTAGTATTTTTGATCAGCGTTCCACATACAGGGCTAGCAATGGCATAGTCTAAATTAATGATATGTGGGAATTGGAAAGCCATTTTTAAAGGTTTCGTTTGATTAATGATTCCGAAGTGGGTAAAAATAGTTAAGTAGATGCCAAAATACAAGTCACCCACGCATAAAGCCTCGTGTTTGTTGTTTGGCCTTCGTTTCGTTTCCGTAGTCAATATTATTAATTATTAAAAACAATAGTGAACGCAAAATAAAGCCCAGGTGTACATAAATATGTACGAATTTTCAGATTTTTTTACTCTCGTAACTACCGAAATTCAAAAGTGGTGATTTTATTTTTTAATTACTGGAACCCCTAAGTACGTCTCAGTTTGAGAAACATTGTTCATAAAAAATGAGCGTTAAATAATTTAATTTGTTTCTTTTTTGGGTGATACCGTGTCTGTTGGATTTGTTCCGACGTTTCGGCTACCGACGACGGGCTAAAGACGACGCACAGTGATTCGCCCAGAACAAGTTAGGTGGACAAAAACATTTTATTCTACGATTTGACTTTTCTGGTTTTGATGAATAATATTTTGTAGTTTTTTTTAACAATTACGCATTTTCGGATAATTTAGAAGATTTGGGAATATTTTTATTTTAAAAAACTTACGTATGGAATAAAAAATGTATTAAAAAAAATCGGTATTGTTATAATAAGAAAATTATGCACACAATTAAACACAAAACAAATTATAAAATAATATTTACTCATTCCAAGTAGTATTCTGTTTTCGGAACAAAAATTTTCAAATCCGGTCAAATAATGTCAGACCCGCTGGATAGCTTTCTTTATAAAATACTAAATTTTTAATTAAATTAACATCCAATCCTGTAATCTCTCCACTTAGTTCTGGATTCATAAAAAACCTGCAAGCCGTGTTCCCATCATTCGTGTTTCCATAACCAGGTTTTGGTTTGTCTACAATAAACCCCCTCTGGTTTTTAAACTTTTGTTTGATTTCTTCCGAACGCTGTTTCACACTAGATTGATCGTCATCACCTCTAGCTTGCCACTTTTTTACATCCAAACGATAGCTAACGTGTAACAAGCACTCAAAGGAATGAATCCACGCATATAAAGTAGACAAACCGAAACCGTAATGTTATTTTTTAACAACAACGTCTATTCGTTCGCCATTCATCATTTTGGGAGTACCACCAAAGATGTAACATTTGTTTTTCAATTTTATGTTATAGTATGTTTTACAACAAAAAAAATGTTACTAACTGGACTAAAAAACAGGTACTTTTATTGAGGGGATTGTACCGGATAGCATAATCCGTGAAGCGAAACACATGGGCAAAGGTGCATATTTTAAATTCTGTAATGTCCTGCCGGTAAAACAACTTTGTGACTACAAATTGATTGTAGATTACTTTGTTGATCCGGAACATAAAAAGAGTTTCCCACACTCACAACACTAGATTAAAAACTAAGGGCTCCCTGTTTGTTCCCCGAATTACAAATTACTTCGGAGAGCGAACATTAAATTGCGTTCTTCCGAGATTGTTCAATGATCTCCCACAAACCATCATTAACATGAAAGATCTTCAAATGAAAAAAATAGAACTGAAGAAATATCTTCTAGATACTTTATAGTGCCTGTTCATAAATAAATTTGTAAAATATAAATAAAATAAATGTAATATGTCTGTCATAAAAAATAAAATAAAAAAGTCCCACGAAGTCTTTAGACTTAGTGAGTAACAAATTCTAATATGTATTTTTTAATTATTAAATAAACGCTGCTCTGCAGCACTGAAACTGAATTAGGCAAACATAAAAAAAACATTTATTCATTATCTATTAATTAAGTAAAATTAATATAGTTTAATATTGTACAAAGGCTTATTGATAGAAAGCCGGGTAAAAAATTCGACTAATCTGGCAATACTAAGAAAATGTCCGCCTTGTTTTATTTAACAATCGAATTTGCTACTTACACATGAAATGTGATCCCACCGTATTCTCTTTTGATCCCAGCAGTATTTTGACATTAAAAAACGACAGAACAAGGCGTAATTAAATTTAAATCGGCAGTTGCGTACAAAGCGACGTCTAAAGAGTAACTAATGGCCAAAACGTAAAACTACTCATTTATGAGTAGTTTTTTCAGCTTCAGTTTACTGTGCGTACGCGGTTTCCGAACTGTTATAATTCTATGAAGTTATGGTTTATGAAATAACCTGCTTGCAAAAAGCCACTTTTTATGAACTGGCAGTGCCTTAAGAGGTATGCTGCGAAGAGCGGTTTGATGAATTAGTTTTTCTGTCACTCTCGCAGATTTTTCTGCGCTGTGCAAAAAAGACAACTGCACGTCGGACTGATTATGCCTAACTAAAATCGACAAAATCGAGGTATCGCTTTAGAAAACGATAGGAACACGCCAATGATGGATATCTACAGTGTGTAAAAAATCATCGCTATAGGGCCATAATCCAGGAAGAAAATACGAGAATACGCTTGACTAAAGAAAAGTAAGGCCACGCATCATCCTGGAAACAACAACTTTGTGTGGATGAACCTCAGAGTAGTTGCATAGAACTGTAGGATTTTTTGGTAGTAGGTTGGAGTAAAAGGAGCTCCTACCCCAGTTAGAGATTAACAGAAAACACGAAGTTGCTCTTTAAGCATATTTATTACATGACGAATAAATAATGAATTGAATTATGTCGCGCAAGTGTTACAGCGATGAGGTGTTGAAGTAACTGCACTTGGACTACATGCTGGAACTGAGTGACTGCGTTGAACTGACTGACTGACTGGGCGTTACAACGCCTTTTGGTCTCTTTATAGGCCACGTTTCTTTGTTCTTCATTTCTCTATGGAGTGAATGTACTGCAGAACGTTGCTCTTATCTAGATGGACGTTTTCTATGCAATACTGTATTGGATTCAATGGAAAACGATGACTTGCTTCATCGGTCGTCGCACTAATTCAGGGGAAATGATTTAGCACGCGTTTATATCACCGATTATGGACTATAAACACCACAGAACAAAAGCGTTGCAAATGTTTGGTTTATTTTTTAGTTACACAACAAACGTGTAACGGACGGTTTCGTCGCTGTGCTTGCGATTCTCAACCCGAGTACCTCCGGCGCATTGTTTTGCTGTAAACTATATCTAACTTCGTGATTGATAATCCTAGAATGATTTTTATCCGTATGGGCGGCTCTATAGCGTTAGCGCGTTATTACTCTGAGGGATGCGCAGTAAAAAAATAATTTCAGTGTCAAAACTTACCTTCAAACTTTTCGTATATCTGAAAGTCGAGCTTCTCCGGTACGAATTTCGGTTTGAAGACGCGCGCTTCGAGAGTGGCGCGATCCAGGGTCAGGGAAGCCACTTTACGCAGGACATTGGAGTCACCTCCCACCGGTCCGTCACTGAGGGAAGAATGGCGTCGGTGGTCGCGTACCTCGACATCTGAAAAAAAATGTGTTCAATCAAATCTTACAAAAAACACAATGTTTAATTTACCAATATATGTTTATTTTTTAAAAAACAATCGCAGAGACTATTCAAAACTAAGGTAGGTGTGGAAATAGCATAATTTTGGCACACATGACAAGTGTGTCATCTTTAAGCCAAGAGTGATAACACCGCTTGCTTCTTGAATGCTTGTCCTTGCTGTAGGAACACATCGACAATACTGTTAAGTCAGATTCTGATAACTGTTCTGAAGACCCTTAGCAGAGGTGAAAAGAACCCAACGTTAGTTCTAAAATTCCTTAAAGCAAAGACAGCATTGACGCGCAAATTGCGGTAAGGTGCGATGTTCGTCAGGATTATTGCGCTAGTAATTATTTCCACAACTTTTTTTTTAATAATCTGTATGATAATGATTTCAGATAGGCGCCGTGGCGCGGTTAGCTGGACGGCTAACTGGCGTAACGGGTTCGATTCCCGGTTGCAAGAAAAAAACGAAGTAAGACATGTATTTTACACAGAAGTAGCAAAAAAAAATATAAGTAAATATTTTTTGGAAGAAATAGAAAAATATCATCTTTATATAAAAGTGGAAAAAACAGAAGTGCATCTTTTAATATGAAGACAGAAATGCATTTTACACAAAAAAAAAAGCAAAAAATAAAAATTAATTAAGAAGAATAAGAAAAAAAAATAAAAAAATCATCATTACATATTAGTAGAAAATATATGGGGATACATAATAATACATACATATATTGCAGTGGAGAACAGGAGTACATTTTTTCGTATATGTTGTATTAAAATAATCTTAAAATTAAAAGTGAGAAAAATACTAATTTAGAATACAGATATAAGTCAATAAACGGTAAACAATTGAAATCAACATATTATTATTTAGGTAATACAATTTGAAGATAGTAAATTCATACACTGCCTTTTAAAATTCAAAAGTGTTATATTAAATATATCTACGTCATTTGCGTATTCATTTGCAAATGTATGAATTCTCCTTATTGGCGAGTGTGCACTGTAGTTTGTTGTAGATACATTTACAAAGAATAGTTTATTAAATTGGGTAACCCGGCCCGGAACTCGCAAGTTAATCAGTTGTAACAGTTCGGAACAATCAAATATTGAATTAAATATGTTCAATAAAAATAACAAATCATTAAGTTATGTTCTATTTTCTAATGTTTGTACATTTAAATATTTATTTGAGTATGAGTAATTAATACGTTCAACTGAAAAACCTAATTTAAAATTAACGAAACGTAAAAATTTATGTTCTCTTTCGATGTTTTTTATATGTACTTTATAATATGTTTTATAATATATATTATGACCTGTCATTGGATGGTTTAAGTGGCAACTTTACTCATTCTGTAACATTCACCAGTCAGCCTATGTTTAAACATCCACATTTCCTCAACTCTTCCATCTGTTGACTTTTGTTAAATAAAAGAGCTGAAACCTTTATCGTGTGGGTGAGATTTATCTGGCTGAACCAATTCAACTACTGGGCACAGTTTCCTGAAAGAAGTATAAAAATTGGAAACTGTGAACAGTTTCCAATTTTTATACTTCTAATAACTCCCTAGGAAGAAAATCAAGCCTGTCTACAAGCATTTCGATATACTCGAAACATTGTTGGATAAAATTAAGTTTATTTGTTTAGTTTTATCATCAAGTACTTGTCATACTTTAAAAGAAATGTTATGAAACTTAATAAATAAAAAAAACACTTTTTTTTTTCATTTTGTACATAAATATAGTACATACTCTCCGAAAAATGTATTTTAATGAAGGGACAACACATTCGTCAAAATTTGTCAACCAGTATTATTAGTAAATTGCCAAAAAAAAATTCGTTAATAGACTATTAAACTAAGCTAATAATTTATTTTTTAAATTTTCATAATATTATATCACCATATTATCCGCGCTATGAATTTTTAAAACTTGGTATTTATGAAATTACTCCACATGTGACGTCAGATGTTCTCTCCTGCTAATTCTCGGTCAGTTCGGCCGATTGGTCCGTTGACGGTAAATAAACCGGATATCGTTCACAGATCTCTTGTCATTAGTAGATTCATATGATCTAGAGACGTCGTTCAAATTAGTTCGTTTTTAGTAAATTTGCCGTAAAATTTCATGCTCTTATTTTTACCGCGCGCAAGAAAACATTTTTTGTATCCAATTTCCCGAAGGGCTGAAGTTCCTCATTGAATAAATATAATAAATACACGACGATTAACTGTCATTAGAATTTAATTACTCATTAATATTATTTTTTATTTCGGAAGTGAGAAGAAAGTTCGAATATTAAACCTTTCGACCCATATTCAATAAGGGTGTTAAAGCTTCTTAACGGCTCACACACTAAGAAATAAACTTTATTGATTTATTGTGAAAATCATAGTGAAGATAGGGTATAAGGAAGGTCTAAGTTTATACTATAGGAAACACCCAACACACAGTTTGATTACAAGCATAAAATATTTTTTAAACATATCTATATACACAGGGTGTTCTTTAAACCCTGTCACATCCGAAACCACGATGATCAGTATGGGCAAGAAGACATATTAGCATATTTAAAAAATATTTAGAACGCAGACATTTTTCAAAAATAAAATATAAAAAAAAACAAATAGTTGCTTACTTCTGCAGGGGGGGAGCGAGGGGGGTGTGGCCATGTAATTGGTGGTTTATCAGACTCCCCCCTCCCCTCTCCTCGCTTCTCCGTGGAAAAGTAAGCAACCATATGTTTTTTTTAATATTTTAATTTTGTAAATTTTATTCGCTCTAAAAATTTATTTCAATGTGCCAATATGTCATCGTGCTCATACTGATCATCGTGGTTTCGGATGTGACAGGGTTTAATGACCGCCCTGTATATAATCGGCCTGGTGGTGTAGTGGTCAGCGCATTTTCCTACCATGCAAGAGGTCTCGGGATCGATTCCCGGCATGGTTGTTGTGAAATATTTATTTAAAAAGGTGTTCTTACACCATTATTTCATAGTCCCTGGACTGGCACCTGAAACGTAAGGCTGATATCTTATCTTCATATAACAAAAATCATCAAGATACGTTTCGATACGTGCGGAAAGAGAATAATGATGATGATGATATACTACCGTCTTTTGAGGGCTTTTAAAAATTACGAGCAAAACGGAATGTGGATGGAAGGACGCTTTTATTATCGACATTATGATGCTTTCATTGTTTTATTTAAATTTTATAAAAAAAGATACACAAAATATGCAAATTACAAACATATTACTAGCTAAGCGATTCAGCAACATAACACCTATTCTCCTCTACGGATACGAACCGTGGCACCTCACTAGGGCCCAAAACAGCAACGAGTTTCAAGAATAGGTGTCTTAGAATAATCTTGGATGCGCGGTGGTTTGACTTCGTTAGGAATTGAGTAATAAGAGAACGGACGCAGCAAACTCCGGTGGCAACTGTCATCAAGCGCAGGTGATACGGTTGGCTGGGCCATATGGGCATTTTTAAGGACATATATATATACATAGAAAATTATTATAAAGGAAAGTAGAAAGACCCAGTGGTATACAGTAGACGTAGTGGGAGTGGAAGCGGGGGAGAGGTGTTTATAATTGAATTTGATTCAGTGATCGTTTGAAAGAAGACAACGTGTTATCAAAAAAATCAAGACCGGTACCTATGTTTGTTGGCAGACCTAAGAATTCTGGGCATAGGGGAATGAAAACCATAGTTAGTTCTATGGTTATCGGTATAAAAGAGTAAGTTTTGTCTGAGGTTTCTAGTTGGAATATTTAATTTTATTGAGCTCAGTAGTTAAGGCGCATCAATGTATTTACGCCCAGCTAAATACGATTAAAATGGTATATTATGCACTTGTACAGTCATCGCTTTCCTATGGAATAATTGGATGGGGGGAACTTACAACAATAATATTAAACCATTAGAAACTGTTCAAAAATTTATATTAAAAATAATGCTTTACAAAAATCGCACTTTTCCCTCTTTCCAAATGTTCCAAGAAGCTAAACTTTTAGATCTTAGACAAATATATTGTTTTCAATGTTTAGAATATATATTTAAGAACCAAAATTTATTTACGAGTAATTCAAATAGATCAAGTCAAAGAAGGAATCGTGTGTTAGAAATACCACATTGTAAAACGAGGCTCGCACAGAGACATGCATATTTTATAGGCCCAAAAATTTTTAATTCTTTTTTTACTGATAATATTTCATGGATTACAAACTTTCAAAATTTTCCTTCTTTTAAAAACATGCACATTCCTGGATTCAAAATAAAAATATAAACTGTTTTTTTCTATGATTTATTGTGTTGCCCTTTTATAATAAGGAATATTTTTGTGTTTTTTTTAATATTTCCTTTTTTAATTACTATAAAAAAAAAACATATTATCTTTTACAGAATATTTTATTTTTTCTTTCTTATGTTATTCAAAAATATTATAACTGTCCATTGTTTATTATAGGAGCAAAAATTCATTAACATTTTCTTGTATACCCACGAACAGGCCATGCCTTTGTGGGATTTTTTTGTGTACTATTTTTCTATTAATATGTATTTCGTTGATATGTAATTATGCTTTATTTTTTTAATACTCTGTTTTATGATTATGTTTATTGTAAGAAAAAAAAAAAAAAAAAAGAGTGAGTTGAGAATTTTAAATAGGACTAGAAGGTCGGATTTATTTCGACGGTCTTGAAGAGAAGATATATTTAAGCTAGTTTCTGACTCATTATACGTATATTGGTCTCTGGATAAGCCCAACCTCCAACTGCTGATACTGCGGATTCCTCCTGAGAGTCTTAACCGGCAGTTTATATCAGAACTACGGGACGCGAAGCTGACTTGGGAGAATAGAAATGCATGGAGGCTCTTTGTGGACACCATATGTTCCAACTAGGGAGCGGACATAGAATTATGATGATGATAATTCAGCATGCTAAGTACGGCTTGTCGGTGGAATCTAAAAACAAAATTATATAAAAATGATACCTTCGTTAGGATTAGTTGAATACCCAAATAAAAATGTTGATATCTTGGTGTATAATCCGCACATGAACATATTTTTAAAACCTGATAATTTATTCTTGAAACTAAACTCGCGTCCATTTTATACAAAAGCATACAAGTAACTGCTCAAAATAAATTGTTCCGCAAAAAAAACATATTTAATAAACATAAAACATTGATTACGATCAAATTTACATTAAATATTTAATTAAGTTTACATCCGAGGCCGAACAATGAGGGTTATCGGTAGAGAATGCATAAGTAATAAATATGAAGTCTTTCACTAAGGAATTTTTTAAACTTGCATTTCAGTAATAAAAGTGAGATATTTTATTGTTGTATATTTTTGAATATATTTGTATTGTATTTGTTGGGGAAAAGCTGCTACGACTATTCTTGATCCCTTGGTTAAGGTACACAAATCAGTATTTAGGATAATATTGCGAAAACCATACAATCATCCGAGTGAAGACCTTTACAAATCCCTAGAAGTCCTTGACTTGAGACAAATCTACATAAAAAAGTCATACTTAGCATTCACAAAAATAGAAACCGCCTACACATTTCCAAATAACAAAGCATTTTTTTATTTCGGGATGGAAAATGAGTATCCTATTTTACTTCTCGCCTCCCCGGCTATCTCTATAAAATTACGTCATTCGGTTGCTCCGTTGAGACGTGAAGAAAACACAAACAAACACACTTTCGCATTCATAATATTATTACTAGCTTTTACCCGCGGCTTCGCTTGCGTGGTATTGGGAGAAATTAGTTTTGTCATTTATCAGAAAGAATTTTCCGGAAGGAATAATAAATATGTTTTCGAGATAGAAAGTAACTTGTATCGATTGCCGGTCCTCCAACTATCGCTATGAAAAAAATATGACGATCCGTTAGTCTATGGCGGCGTAGTATCGTTATTCTGTTCAGAAATCCAAAATCCTAATATGAAAACAAAACGAAAAGAAAATCAAACAATCCATAGATAAATCCTGTCAACTTTGTAAATGAGGAAGTTCAGAGTCTTTTTATTTATTTTTTTATTTGCTAATAGACTATTGAGCAAAGCCACAAAAAAAAAATATCATATTGTCAGCGCTATGATTTTTTTGTTTTGTATTTCTGAAAAAACTCCGCGTATGACGGCAGAGGTTCTTCTCTGCCAATTCTTCCAATTGGTTCGTTAACGGTAAGCAAACCGGATATCCTTCACAGCGCTCATATCATTAGTTGATTCATATGAACCAGTGATGTCGATCAAAGTAGTGCGTTTTCATTAAAATATATTTTATTCTTTTTTTCGTTCATTTTCAAGATACTTCGCCGTATAATTTAATACTGTAATTTTTACCGCGCGCAAGAAACCATTTTTTATATTCAATTTACCGTAGGACTGAAGTTAATAATTTAAACAATTAATTAATTTTCAAATAATGTTGCTCATTGTTTATATATTTTTTAAATTGTATTTTTTTTTATCCGGGATGAAAAATAAGTATCCTGTTTTACTAATCACCTCTCGGGCTACCCCGAAGCAAAAAATTGCGTTACTCGATTGCTCTGTTGAAACGTGAAGGGAACACAAACAAACAAACAGACTTTCGCATTTGTAATATTAGTATGGATTAGTATGGACGGATCGATGAATGGGTGGATTAGAAGTTTTATACATGGGCTTAAAATACATTGCAAGAATTCCTATGCTACAATGAGGTCAAACTAATACATATTTTGGGAAAAAAAAAACCTTTGATTCGAGGTGCTGACCCAGTCGAAAATCAAATCCGGAACCTCATGCATAAATAATGCATAGACGGGGTCTACGTTCAAAGCGCACGGTATCGATGCAGTAGTTTGTGGTGACGCTGTCCGGTTGAGTTCCCACAAAAATTGGCTGGTCTATATTCAAGAATATAAGTATCGAAACTCAATCTGACAGCGTCAAAACGCACTATCGCATTCCTTCCGTATTATACAGGGTGTTCTTTAAACTCTGTCACAAACCACCCGAAACCACGACGACCAGTATAGGCAAGGCATATTAGCAATTTTTTTTTAATATTTAGAACAAAGAAAATTTTTAAAAACTTAATTTTTTAAATAACAAACGGTTGCTTACTCTACAGGGGAGAAGCGAGGGGGCGCGGCCGTGCAGTTGACGGTGTATGAGACTTCCCCCTCCCCACTCCTCGTTTCTCCCCGGAAGAAGTAAACAACCATTTGTTTTTATCTATATTTTAATTTTTAAGATTTTAGTCGTTCTAAAAATGTATTTTAATGTGGCAATATGTCTTCTTGTTCATACTGATCATCGTGGTTTCGGATGTGACAGGGTTTAAAGAACACTATGTATAATTGATAAATACCAGCATAATAATTTATGAAATCGTTTAAGAATTTTGATAACAACCGGTTATGATTATTATATAAACTATTCAGGTTGGATTCCAAGCGATAGGCGATAATAAGACATTTTGCAAATTTATCAACTTGTTTCCGCTATTTTTTCATATTTTTTTCTTTAAAAATATTATTACTTACATACTTACTTCAATAAGTAGTTTTTGAGAGCATTATTTGTAGACATATTTATTTTTAATTGTAGTTTGTTTAATACATCAACTTATCATCATCATAATAATTTTAAGTGCATGGGGCACTGAATCACTACTGCAATTGCAATGCATCTTGATCATTTTCGATACATAGAAGGTAAGGAGATCAATCTTACGCTTCAGGTGCCAGTCGAGGAACAATGAATTATTGCAGTGTTGAACTACCTTTAAAAATAATATTTCACGTTTAGCCTATCAGGAATTGGGCTTAGGACCTCAAGCATGGCGGGCGAACGCACCAACCACTACACTACGAGGTGGACTTGTCGATTCTGTTTCAATTTCACACACAGAATTGTATTCTTTATCCAGTCGGACACTGAATAAACACGAGCCCAAAGCTATATTAATAAATATATTGTTATTCCATCATTCCACTTTCAGTATATAATGGTGCATAGGACACTGCATTAGTATTGGTATCAATGAAAGAGTCTAGATTCTAGGTCATTATTTTAAACACATGAAAATAAGATAATCCGTCTTCCGGTTAGGGTACCAGTCCAGGGACTTTAAGCGCCTCTGCACGCTAGCCAATACATTGGCCAACGCATCGGCCATCGTGTAGAGGGGGCTATTTGTAGCTGGCGCGCGATCCGCCTGTTGTCGGTTTTTCAACACGCATGAAAAGGCGCTGGCCGAGCGCTGATCATCACATACACAAAACACACGTTTGCCCAGCTTTTAGTACGATACGAACTACCGGAACGGCCGCACGCGATTTTTGTGTCCTTTTGACGTCCGCACAATAGGGTATTTTCACGTTTTTTTTTTATTTTCCAAAAAAATGAAAAAAAAATTACGATGGCAACTGTACAGTTTTTATTTTTTTATGTCCACGCGTTAATTTTTCAGAGCGGTTTAAAAACGTATACTTTGAATTGGCGCCAAAACGAACATTCGGATGCCGTATGGGCTTGTGACGTCACGCGTTAAGAATTTGACTGACCGTTCAAACAAATTCATACGAATTTGTATAGCCTACGTGTTGTTTTTGTTGTAATCGGTTGTTTTACACTGTTTTTACTAATTAACGTGCATAAAATGTCTTTAATTATAAGATAAAAGTACTGCTTAGTTCCGATGTGCACAAACACTACGGTGAAGACGCAAAATAAAGCTTTTTTGGCCATTCCTAGTACCTAATGAAAAAATGCAGACAAAATGGTTGAACGCATTTGAACGTTTTGAAACGAGATGTTAAAAAAAAACAAACCACTATTTTTTTTTCCGTAGGTCTTGTTCAGTACAAAATACTATATTTTATGATGTAGACTGTAGACTATAAACATTTACTAACAGTAGGTACTGAAATTAGCACTTATAAAGCTTGACAGGTACTACAATACCAAAATAGTTTATTCTTTGAACGTTATTGTTTATATTTGTGTTATATTTCTGTACTTATCTTACTTAGTTTAATTTGTGGAACTGTTGGTTTTCTATATGAATAAAAAATAAAATTACTAAAAAATTGCTGTATGAAAACCTACCTTATTTATTTGTGAAATTTATTGCATTTACAAAATGGCAACTGACCTTGAGATGCTGGACAGTCTTCACACTTGCAGGAATCTATTATTTCCTAGACTTCATCGCAAATCAACGTCACCGAGTACGATTTGGTTCTAACTTTATGTTCTGCTGGGGTGACTCGACATTTTACCATTCAAATATCACCCGTCCGTTTTACTTGAATGTAATCTATGGCATTGTCTCCGTAATTTACCCTAGCTGATATAATAATAAGTAAATCACATTTAATAAAAAAAGGCATTAACACGAACTCGAGCAACAGAGATGCTACAAGCAATGGTATTTTATGGATTATGTTGTGTCAAAGTCACGTTACTTCCCTTTTGTATTAAATGTACGCGAAACAATATATTTATAGTACATGCAAATAATACAACTATTTAAATGAGTACATTTTGGAAGCAAACATTATATATTTGCTAACCTTACGGCCTTTACATTTCTATACTCGGAACTTAAAAAGTTTGTATTGGATGATAAAAAATACCCATCATGATTATATCTATTTTGGGCAAGTTATCGGATTTTCCTTGTAAAAAACCAATTTCAGTCATAATGCTATGGATGTTTATAAATGAAAACAAAAAAAAACAAAGTAAAAGACGAAATTTAACTATAAAAAACAAATAAAAAGCCACAATCCGCTCGCGTCGGAGTATCTCAGTATAGGATTTGAGTGAACGTAGGATATATAAGTCACGCGTGACGTCATCAACTCTTTTGGCCAGTTACGGGCCGTTTTATTTCTATCAAACTTTAAATAGGAAATTATAAATGAAAACATTCGTTTCAGATTTTGATAGTAATATGGTTCCAATCGTAAAAATATTCTTTAAATACTGAATACATTAAAAATCATATCCCCAGATTATGAAAATACCCTATTGCCGGCACCGACAGATACTGAACGACTCGCCAACGTGTGAACAGTTTAGCGATTTCGTTGCCAATATGCACGCCATCGTACCGGCCAATGTGTTGGCCAGCGTGTAGAACGGCCTTCTGAAATATTACGGTGTAAAATAACCTTTTAAAATAAATATTTCATGTCAACCATGTCTAGTACTGAACCTGAGATATCTTGTATGGTAGGCAAACGCGCTGACCATTAGACAACGAGGAAAACATTTTTTTTATTCAGTCATATAACTACATATTAGTACATGGCGGCCTCCGTGGTGTAATGGCTAAGACACTTGACTCAAGCTCAGAAAGTTCCTGGTCGATTCCCGGTGGGAACACAAAAATTTAATGTGATTTTTCTCATGCCTGGGTGTTGTGATACTGTAATTGAGCCTCCTGGCCTGTTGTGGTGTAGAAAAAAAATATTTATTTTTTTTACGAGTATATACAGGTGTTCTTTAAACCCTGTCACATCCGAAGCCACGATGATCAGTATAGACAAGAAGACATATGAGCATATTTAAAACAATATATACGACGCACATAAGACGTTCCCAGTATATAAACGAAGATGTAGCATTATTTTTAAGTACTGTTTTTGTTTTTCTATATGTAAGTAGGTATTTGTATATTATCTATGTCCGGACGGATGAAGAATACAGTTCTGTGTGCGAAATAGAACCAGAATCCTCGATAAGTGTTTGATTTGATGGCTGCACTCAGGTAAAAAATCTAAACAAAGAAAAAGAGTGGAAAAACGTCCACCTCTTAGTGTAGTAGTCGGCACAATTGACTACCGTACTTGAAGTCCCGGGTTCGATTCCTGGGAGGGTCGACATGAAATATTTGTTTTTAAATGTGGTTTTCCAACTAAGTATTTCATTGTACCTGGACTGGTACCTGGGCCATAAGACTGATCACCTTACCTTCCTGTAACAGAGTATCAAGATGCGCTGAATTTGCTTTAACAGTGGAGTGCCCTATACGCCACCGGGTGCGGATAGGGGGTTTGATGATGATGATTAAAGTGTTAGGTGTCAACGTAATTTGTGTCCATTTTTTTCCAAATTTAAAAATGAGTACCTACCAAAAGTTTTGAAAAAATGGTAAAGGCTACAGGTATGTCAATAATGAAAATTTTCTGTTCTGAAAGATATTGTGTTTGTGTGTCAAAACGGAATGTCAAGTAGACGAAAGTGAGCATTTTCGACATATCTTTCTGTTCGCGTTCAATCGGGGAATAAAGCTGCCAAAGCTGTTCGCGATTTTAATGCAGTCTACGGTGAAGACGCTATGAATCATTCACTAATTTGTCGTAAGTCAATGAAGGGGAATACGTTACATTATTGACACATTTGCTAGTGTTAACATAATTTGTGTCTTTTTTTTTCAAAAGAAGAGAACAAGGGGACACAACAAAAAAGAGTTACAACGAATTAGTCAATAATATATTCTCCTTCATCATTTTACAACCAATTACTCAATAATTCAGAGCATCTTCACCGTACACTGCGCAAATATCGCAAGCAGCTTTGACAGCTTTATTCCCCGATTGAACGCGAACAGAGAGAGGTGTCGAAAATGCTCACTTTGGTCTACCTGACATTCCATTTTGAAGGCTTGTAATAAAATAAAATAATATATATAACGTAAAAGCAAACACAGCAGCTTGTAGACTATTTTTTTTTGTTTCAAATGGAGTATAACCTTTATCGGTTAGTTTTACTTTTGGCGCTAATTTTTTAATTTGGAGAAAAATGGACACAACTTATGTTAACCATAATACTTAATAGTTACATCACAATGCAAATATACTTAGGTAAAAGTATAACCAGCATAAAAATGAATATTTTTATCAACTTCAGAGTCTTCATTTAGGTACAGTTAGCCGAGTACACAAGGTTATCAATCTAATTAATGTTTGCATTGTGCCGACTGCAGTGAATACATATTATTTACTTCGTTTATCTTTTTTTCCTGTAACTCACTGTAGATACAAAGTTTTTTCTAATGAATTCGACGAGGATCTGTGAACCGTAACGAAAAACGGACATTATTGTGGAGAAAAATAGACAACACGAAACTTCATAATATAGACGAAACTGCTCTAAATGAACAGCTCAGCTGTTAGATACGTAAATTAGACGTGAATAAATTTGCATAGATTAAACTTCAATAGAAACAACACAATGAAATAAAGAAAAAAAACTATTCCAATGGTGGATACATTTAAAAATTATTAATACAAATTAACGTGGATGTATTTTACCTTGAAGAAGACAGGCGTCACTCATCTTCGATGGTGGTAAATCCACTTTTCGGTGTCTAGAAAGGGTGAACGATGTTAAAGGAGTTGATCCTTTGTATTTAATATCAGAGTTGTCAAGCAAATCCATTTCGCTCATTGCTCCTTCTAGAGACTTCTCCTTCTTGGCTGTGGAAGTCTCCCAATTCCCCATCAGAGCTTTATCGCCAGTAGCGTCACTAGGAACACAAGCCTCGTCACCTCGAGAAGCACCATCGCCGACTCTATCATCGTACCTTTTACAGAGTTCTTCGTTGGGGCTCACTTTACTAAAATCATTTCGATTTGACACTAGGGAACTCATTTCCAAATTTGAATTTCCGCAAACGTCGTCTGCACAGGCGTCCGGCATCGTGTCGGTAAGTAGAAAAACGTGAGAGCTGTTTTCATTTAAAATGTCATCTAAACTGAAACAACTCACTTTTGACACACTTAGTTTACCTAACTTTTCGCGGGTATTAATTTGTACATTTTTAAATAAAGCGCTATCCTCGTCAATTTTTGTTTTGGTACCTACTAACTTAATGCAAGAACGCTTTCCTTCTTCGAGATTACCATTTACACTTTCTTCGGAATAATAACACTGATTTATTTCTGCCGCAAAACCAACTGGCGTTAATGGGTCCGTGAAGACTGACTCTGAACTTGATTCTTTACTTGGCGAAGTTAACTCCTTCCTCGAATTATTTCCTTCACCTTTGCTTTCAGAAATCTTATTTATTTGTTTCCAAGAGTCAGTGACAAGAGTATCATTTTTGTTACGATGATCGTCGGCTTTGTTTTGATTAGAATGCTGTTCGCGGTTCGATGACCGCGAACCACCGGTCTGACAGTTAACTATTTCCCCGCCCCCCTCTCTGCCGTCATCATCGGTCGGTAAAACAGATATCTGGACTGCTGGCTGTGTATCAGTGGGTTTCCTTTCCGCGCCAACTATTTCGGATACAATATTATCAGTTGACTCTCTCAAACTCGATTCCGTTTCAATCGCTGCTGATTTATTCTTCGATTTCTGATTTTCTTTACCGGCTGCCTTCTTGTTTTTCATAAAACTTTTACCCTTTCCGGGAGATTTACCGGTTTTGGGCTGTTTACCCTCACTTCCTTGTAAATTACCCATAACGATTTTATGTAATATATGTTGTAATATAAATAATGTTAATTATCTCCGTATATATAAATTTTAATTAATTATAACAGGTAACTTATTTAAAACGACAGAAGTATATCGAACAACAATTTACAGTAGCAAACTGGGTCACTTATATTTTGACTATTTTATTCGCGGCACTTCTTAGTTATAACATTTTTACAAAATCTTAAATGCACATTTTAATTAAAATCTACATATATTTTAACCTTCAATACTAAAATTTAACAAATAGTGCGTTAGCCATTGGTAAATCACTTCGAAAATTCATTTTTCGAACCATGCATTAGCTACGCATAAAATTGCTTACACTTAAAAGAAGGTATCTAGTTATTGTGTCTAAAATATCTGTCACAGACCAGTTTCTTGTAACACAATGTGAAGAACGATATGAGGGTGAACCCACTGCTCATGCGCTGATCAGAGTAGTGGCAACGCAATATTCAACTGAGTGACTGATCGATATGATAATTCGCCATGGTCAAGTGATAACTTGTGATAATAACAAAACTTAGAGAGAAATAAATGTTTCTGTTAGGCTTTTGAACTTGTTATCAACTATTGCATAATTTATATTTCTAGACTGACATAATAGTATTGAGTATCCAAAATAATATTATCTATTATAGATACTCAGATAAAATTTTGACCCCAGAATAGGGTCATTCGAGTTATTTTATTATTTATATTTTCAAATACGCAAAAAAATACGATAGTAACGGTATTAATATTTGTTTCGTGCGACGTCGGGTATTTGTTTTCAAAAAGTTTAAAATATGTTTACTTTGAATTATTAAAAAAATATATTTTTCGCGCCCTGTGGAACAAACGGCACGTAGGGTGTTTTTGCGTCATACTAGTACGCAATGTTTATTAGAAACGCAATCGGTGGAAGCCTTTTTTAAATATGTTTTAAACTCGAAAATTATAAATAAAGAACTTGTCTTTAAAACATTGATTGTTCTATAATTAGAATTGCAAAAATACCCTTTAAATATGTATTTTATTTTTACGCCATTCTCCCGACTTGTAAAAATATCTTATTACAATCGTGCAACATGTATAGTCAACAGTTTCTATCTTATATAATAGATAGGTAGGTATGTATAGGCATATAAGTCAAAAAATCTACTCATTTGATTGTATCTTGAATCTGATCAATAATTATTATTATAATGCATTATATTAAATACCATCACTATTATGAACTAAAGCAAACTATAATATTTTTATTTTTTTTGCATTTTCATTTGTAAAAACGTCTTCGATACTTATTGAAGACACATATTCAAATGTTTTTCTTTTAATTTTATCAAGTTAAAATAAATGACAAATTAGTATGAACGGTAGGTATACCTATATATATTTAATGTTTTCATGGAAGCGCATAGTTATGGCGGTATTTATAATGATTTTTTTTAAATATACATTTATTGAATTTTAACGATGCCTATTTCTAAAATATACATAATAATAAAACGCATCGACTTCTGATCTACTTAAACAAAAAAGCTTAACTGCGAACGTATTAAAAAACTCTCAAAATTACAATAAACAGTGGATTGATTTTTATTCATTCTTTTTTAAAATATATTTATATTTCACAATTAAATTTAAGTCATGTAAGATTGACGTCGTAAAAATCATAATATTGTTGAAAGTAACACTAAAGTCGGCCTCGGAATTATTATTGTGCTCTTTTGATTTCTGACGTATTTCCTATTTGTCATAGTAGGATTTAGGAGAACGAAATTATTTTAAAAGTAAAAAAAAAAAAAAAACTTTGGTTTGCCTAACGGAAATGATTATTAAGCTTTTAAAATTATAAATGGGCTAAAATAAATATGTTTCTTAGTAAAAAAATATTGTAAGATATAAAAGAATTCGGTTTGTGTTACTAATGAAAAACTTACATCGTAACACGTTTGTAAAAGCATCATCATGCTTTATATTCGTATTTCATACAAAATTTATTTAGTTTCTCACGATTTCCAACTGATCGTTTGTGAGATGCAAACGTACCCTTATCGTCAATTTCTATGGTTGGTGTTCTGTCATCTGTCATTGTCAGACCGTCAAACTCGTTTTGACAAATAACCATGTGCGTTTACTAACCTTTGACTGTGAGTTTTCGAAAGAAGTTAACTAAAATATAATAGATTGTCACTATGGAATATATTTGGAATGACCCAAATGTAAAATCTCCCCCTGTTAATACATATAAAAGTGAATCTAATGAAATAGGTAAATCATAAAATAGTTAATATTACGTACCTTCCATTGTTGTTTTTGTCTGCTTGTTATCATTATGGATAACTATATAGCGCCATTTTCGTAATAAAACACCATAAGGGCGCTTTATAAAGTGATTCTATAAATAAATAAATTTAGTATCTTTTAAATTTGTAATTTAATTAAAACAATTTATTTTGTTATGACATGCTACGGATTTATTCAAATGACTTAGAGAACAAGTGGGTTTTAAGCTTCTTCCGAAAGATCACTTCACTCTCACGGCCTCGCACCTCTGCTGGGAGAGCATTCCATGCCATAGGGCCTGCGACCGCAAATGCGCGTTCATCGAATTTAGTGCGCTGTTTGCATAGAGGCATAATAACTTTTTCTCTCGCCATAGACGTAGCTGATCTAAGCGTAAGATGCCTGTCAGCCAGTTCATCTGGAATGCATAGTTCCTTTAGATATTCCGGAGAAGAGTTGTGCAGCGACTTATACACAAGCCAACAGAGTTTGTATTCCACCCTCTGTGGAAAACGTAGCTAGTGTAATTCCCGATGTAGCGGACTGATATGACTGAACTTAGAGATCCCGAAAATAAGTCTCGCTGCAGCATTTAATACAGACTGTAGAATGGATATCGACACGATCTGTATTCATAAAAAAATACTTACCCACCTACTTGTAATTTACATAATGTCACTAAACACTTCAAAATTTTTGATTTTCCAGATATTATTCAACTTCGTACTTTTGTGACTGATGCAATTAACATTCTGGAAAATCAGCAATGTTTCCACCGGGAAGCTGCACTAGTATCAAGATTAATGTATATAATGTCCAGAAAATTCAGACATGATATTGGATTTTCGTACGTACGTAAAACAAATATAGCTCTACTGAAATACTTAAATTTACGTTTTGTAAATGACCTTAAAGCGTTTCAGAGTGTTTTGCCAGAAACAATTTTATCATACAATTATTTACCAACTCGACAAATGTTGGAATATATCTTGGTTCGTTTCCAAACATTTAGTATGATTATTTTAAGAATTATTATCTGCACTAAGAAAGCTTCAATATTTTTTTTTGAACGAATAAAAAGAGGCGATTCAGTCTGGCTTTCTCTTATGCCTTTCACGGTACTATCTAGAGTTTGGAATTTAGCTAATATGCTTATCAAAATGTCCTGCAATTGCTACGCTAAATTGTTTCCATTCCGAAATAGTTTGAAAGTGGTTGGAATTCCATTTTTGCCTGAAGATTATATTTTCCCAAGAAATTTGTTAGATTGGCTTAATTACGATGTATACAAAAATGATACAAACGCGTTGTGGAAATCAGGAGTTCATAACGTCACATCTATTTTCAAATTCATTGATTCCATAACTAATAAAAGTGATTTAAAAATTGAGCAGTTTGAAGTTGAAAGTGCCAATGATGGCGATAGAAATACCAATTATAAAATTAAAATAAAGGAGCAATCTGCCGAAGACCAAATAGTTTCAAAACAATTTAAATCAATTTTTATACCTGAAGAAATAAAATCTCAGAAATGTGTTGGTATCGGTGAAAAAATCTCTCGAAAAGATTTTATGAAATTACAAAAAGGAATGACAAATGATAATGTAAAAGATAAGAGATTCAAAAGCAATAATATTGCTGACCATAAAAGCATGATTGAATGTTCGAGTAATGGCATTCTATCGAAATCAGTTAAAAACATACCGAACAATGAAAAAAATAATAAAAAAAATAGTCAAATTCATTTCCAACCGATTGAGGAATACCGTCCCGTCGAAAAAAATTCAATCACATTCACTAAAAAATATAACTGCAGCAGCAAGTCATTGACTCATTCAATCGATGTGGTAAAATGTTCTAAATCTCTTAATAAATTTATTGATAAAGAAGACAACTTTAGAGATATCAATGACCAAGAATCACTTACAAAAGAAATTGGTTTTATGCAATGGCAATCACTAAAAAAAATGTTATTTAAACTATCCCGAAAGCTAGAAAACAGTTCTTCAGATAAACAGAAAAAGATTATTTCCAAATTAAAAAACTTTTGGAACGAGCGTTGCATTAGTCAATAAAAACATACGTAATTTTATCAAGTGTGTTTTAGTAATGGTTTAAGATACATTGGTCCTTTTCCAAACAAATAAATTTATGTTTTGTATGCAAAATGTTTTATTTCATTAATGATTTATTACTCAGTTCTTCTTTTTAGTTGGTCTCTACGTTACGAAGATCGTGACCACCATGCTCCCGGGCAAGTCTCTCCCAGCCTTCTCAGTCCTCCTCAGTGGACTCATATAGTGTAGCATGTGTGACTCTCGATCACATCTGTCCACCTCATTTGTATACGTCCCTTTCGCCGTCTATCATCGACTGTTTCACGCATAAACACCAGCGATCTGACCAGCCTGATCTATTCATCCTGGTAGCCCTTGTAATATTGCGACTTTTCCATATTTTAATTTGTAATTACCATACATAATATATATTTTTACATTTTGAAAATGATGAAGTATCCAAAATAATACAGTCTGCCATTATTAATATTATTCAGGATAAAATATATGGCGCCATTTTCAGAATATAATGACTCAAGAAATATTTATTTTTTGCTCACGAAACATAAATGATTGAGAATTGTTTTTTCTTTTACGTAATGGAAAACGTTAGTGTAAATATATTTATCAAATTTATATAAAAATTTGTATAAATTAGTAATATTGTATGCTTATGTTTTTTTATCTGAATAAACTAAAAAAAAAAAAAATATACGCTATTAAACTTGATTCAATTCAATTATTTCTAAAAATATATGCCTTTGATTATTAATAACTTATACACCTCAAGGGCGCTAAGTGATTCATAAATATTGGTTTTAATTTTTATTATGGATAACTTATGTAGAGCATCCGAGATCTTATTAACCGAAGCTCGAAAAGTCGATCGTTTGAGGTCCGTAGGGCCGATTTTTAAATTCTTTTAAATATTCAATTATTCAAAACGACAGATTCATTAATGTCTGTAGGGCTGGTTTCATTAGACTAAGAGGACAGATTCAAAAAGGCACGAACGGACAAATTTACTAGCATGTTACAGTCCCCAACAGCTGAAAATTATTGTTTTAAATTACAGATTTTGCACTACTCAATTTTAATTGCTCACCAACCGAACTTTTTGCGTAGATATTCAATTTATCTTTGAATTTCTTGTAGTTTTGGTTATTTTGAGTGATGGATTCTTTTTTATTTCATTTAGATTGCCCCGAACAATAAAAAACAAATTATGAGGCCCAAAGGGGAGATATTTTGAAGTGCCTGAGATTCTAATCAATCAAGGCCTGAAGGACCGATCAACTGAAGCCTTTTCGGTCGAATCTTTTGATATGTTAGCAATCGGCGATAGCTGACTGTCTCGTTAGTAAAATTATTCATCTTGAAAAATATGCAATAATTCTGAAATTCAAATTACTATTATGAATAGTTTTAAATTCAAATCAAAGGGATTGCAAATGGATTATCATTGAAATTAGCATTGTGAAATAATTTACTGAGAAAACCATTTACTAATAAAAAGAAGAATTTGGTCAATTCACCTTTTTTCATTTTTTTTAATGCGGTTTGAAATTTTCCACTTTAATATTCTTTTTTCAGAAAACATGCTGAGTTTTCATTTTTTTAAATTATTTTTTTTATATACTTTATTTCATAATCTACCAACATACATTACTCGTCCGAAAATCTTTTATAAAATATATGTGAGGAACGCCCTTAAAATGTTAAATATTTACAGCATGAAAACGATCTAAATTAGATTTACATACAAAAATTTACTCAAAACATGTTTATCAAACAGTTTTTAAAAAATACCTCGGAACAATGTTTAAGTAGGTATTATTTTTTGTTCAAAAGCGCCACGGTTTTTACAACATACCCCGCTTTATAGAATTACGCGACTGGCTGGATATCATTAATTGAATAGCTCGTCTTATTTTGACGTTTATTTAGTCGACATAAGTAAATGTAAATAGGTATTTGTGAAACCGTTATTTCAACGTATTTCAAAATAAATTAGTTCGATTGTAAGTGTAAGATTTCAGTTTCTAATTTGGTTAAATAGAATGTCCGATAAAGATGCAATGCCTTCCCTCGATCCTCGAGAAATTCTGTCTCACCTAAATGAAATGGGTATACGCAATGTTAGTGCAGAAATGCTGAAAGAGTTTATTAGTGGCAAGTATTTGTGATACTCAAACTTACTCTAGTTTTTATAAAAGTGGATATTTATTTTAGATTGTATTATTATTGTATTTTCAGATCTTAAAAAGCTTATCAAGTATGACATGAAGAATAAATTAGTTGATCTTGAAAATCAAGAAAATGAGTTCCATTCTCAGGAATCTCTACGAGGTCCCGAAAGGCTTTTCTCATGCTCAACATTCAGTTCAAGATCGAAGAGTGTAAATAAAACCAGTTTTAGGACACCACTCTCAAACGTTGCTCAAAGTAGCAGTCAGTCGTTAAAAAGTTCGAAAATTATGGGCAAAATAAATTCACCTTCAAAATTGCATGCACAAGAACACAGAAGAGTTAAATCTGCTTCAAGTGCCAGTTGTAAATCTGTAAAAACTTTCAATTCAAATGCCCCTAGCAAAGGATCACTAAGAAATTCAAATTGTAAGTATACATAAAATTATTTAAATGAATATTTTATAAATGACTATTGAAAGCAAAGGCAGTTACTTCGTAAAGTGCAGTGCACTACCAAATAAAATAAAATAGGTTGGGGAAAAAGTAATTTCGTATTTTTCACTTTATTTCAATGTTTTATAAAAAGTGTTACAATCATCCGATTTAAGTCAAATATGAACCGTTCTGTTCGATAACTTGTTGCCAACGAGATTCCAACTTCATAATGCCCCTCTCGTAGAAGCCCTTGTCCCTATTGGCAAAAAACTCAGACAACCAATTTTCACAGGCCTCTACTGAGGCCAAATTTGTACCCCCGCATTTGTACCGTCTAAGCGCATTGGTCATATTGGGTGGATGCATAAGAACTTCCCATCTGAGTTCCCAGAGCTTCTGGCGCGTCATCAAAGATGTGTGCGGCCTGGAGTTGTCCTGATGAAACACGATTCCTTTTTTTTTTTTTTCATTTTTTTTTTTTTTTTTTGCACCACAACAGGCCAGGAGGCCTAATTACAGTGGTGAATTACATCACAGAGTACCCAGGCTTGAGAAAAATCACATTTTAATTTTTGTGTTCTCACCGGGAATCGAACCCGGAACCTTCCGTGCGTGAGTCAAGCGTCTTGACCACTACACCACGGAGGCCGCCAAATTCCTCTCCTATTCACCAATGCTGGCCGCTTCTGTTCAATCGCTAGCTTCAAACAGTTGAGTTGTTCACAGTAAAGGGCAGAATTGAGCATTTGGCCATAGGGGAGCAGCTCATAGTAGAGTATTCCCTGCCCACCAAACACACAGCAACACCTTCCTGGCCGTCAGTCCTGGCTTGGCCACGGTCTGGGCCGCTTCGTTGGCTTTCAAGCACGATCTCTGTCGCATGACATTGTCCTAAGTGACCCAATTTTCATCACCAGTCACCATCCGCTTCAGAAATGGGTCGATTTTGTTGCGATTCAGCAGCAATTCGTAGATGGAAATTCGGTTCATGAGGTTTTTTTGCATCAGTTCGTGTAGCACACAAACATCAAGCTTTTTTGAAAATTCAGCCTTCTGCAAATGGTTCAAAACGGTTTTCTGATTTATATTCAGCTCCTGGGCGATGCTATGACTGCTAACATGACAATCTATCTCGATATTTTCCATGACATTTTCAACGACAGGCCTGCCAGAGCGTGGTGCATCATTCACCTCCACTATACCAGAATGAAATCGCTCGAATTACTGTTGTGCAGCACGAACCAAAAGAGTATCGGCCCCGTATACATTGCAATTTTTTTTGGTCGCTTTCAATGCGTTTTTCCCTCTCAGAGCCTCAATTATTATGGGAAGATAAAGAAGTCATACCTTCCTTCACCTTGATATTATAGTTGAAGATAAATTCCCCCTAGCGATTATAAAAATATACTACCAACCCCCCCACCTTTAAGTTTTGGGTAGGTACATCGATATGAATCAAGGGGAAGCTTACTTCACGGTACACATATCTACGCTCTAAAATGACATAGCTTCAGTATGACGTCATAGTTGAAGATAAAAGTCTCCCGACCGACTACAATGGTATAGTATCGATACCCCCACCATCAAGTTTTGATGTAAGTACATCATTTTATACCGACGAGTCTAGAACCCCTCGATACGTTTATCTACGCATTAAAAGTGTCAAAAATTTTGTTCCACCGAGCAATTTTTCCTTTAATTATGATTTATTAAAACTTTATTGTTTTGAGGTTGGCACTTTTTTTCTTAAAAGCCTTTTAAAAATAAGAGAGAAAAATAAGTAGGTTTTGAAGTCGAATTAAATTCCGACATAACTGTCGCTTTAATATAACGAACGCCTAGATGTGGAAATAATGTCGCTAGGTTCTCTCCTATTAACAAATAAGAGTATGCAGGCGTCAGACACAGATTATATGCGTCAGAAAGTTACCACCATAAATATCTATCAAAAGAGATACATACATAAAATAAAAATAACTTTATGAATTTAAACTAACAGCTGTTTTTTAATTGGGTGATAAGGCTTGCACATATCAACTTTTTAAAAAGCCGCCCTACATTCACCCACAGAATCCAAAAACTGCCTGAAACTCTGCAAACAGTCATTTATGGATAATTAATAAACTCAAATTGGTTATTTATTATATAAATAAAACACGAGTGATACTTTAATCCACAAATTTGGAATATCCAGTGACCGGTTTCATCGCTTTCGCGACATCTTCGAGACTGGTATCTTTATTAAAGAGTTAAATGTATTTATACAAAACAGAGGTAAGGATAGATAATTCAAGTTATATGTAAGTAAATTAAATAAATTTATTTTTATCTTAAGGATCATTATCAACAAATTTTCTTTGGGTTAACTAATGAGTTGATATAATGCTATATTAATGAGTTTAAGTATTTTATTTTATTTACATTTAACTCTTTAATAAAGATACCAATCTCGAAGATGTCGCGAAAGCGATGAAACCGGTCACTGGATATTCCAAATTTGTGGATTAAAGTATCACTCGTGTTTTATTTATATAATAAATTACAATAAACTTCCAACAAGAATTTTCACTTACAAACTTAAATGTTTCAAATTGGTTAGGTGTTGCATTTTTTATAATTTGTATGTAGGATTTAAACATTTGTTTCTTATTTTAGTAATCAAAGTTCCTATTGTTGAGAAGCCTAAGAAGTCTGATCCTGTGTCTTTATATCATTACTATAATACTCTCTGGGAAAAATACAAATCTAATCGTCCTGGAGAAAATAGTTGGGCTGATTTAAGATGGTCTGTAAGAGAAAAACTTTTAGGAGTCACTCAACACAAACAGCCAACAAGGGTAAGGATCCTAAAAAGGTGTGTCAATCAAAAATGCATCTTTTAGTTTCATTATTGATTGGTAAAATAAATCTTAATATTTCTCAATTGAGTATGAAGTTAAAATTATTTATAATAGCTGCAGATATCATATTTAAATTCACGCAGAATGTAAAACTAAGATGACCATCATCGGCAGTTAAAATCTCTTAACTTCCGCCTCGTCGGGTTTTGATCCCTGGGATTGGCTTGCTGCAAATACCCACGTCTCTTTTGCCATTTAACTCAGTCATCAGTGGTTATTTTCAACTGGCCTTATGATATATGGTTCATAGAACAGGATCGTAGAACAACGACGTATGTGATTTTCTTCAACTTATTTTTTTTTTTATACTTTATGACGCAACTTGATAAGTGCGAAAGTATATTATTTGATACTTGGGTTAGTTATATACATGTATGTTTTTTCAAACCTGGAAAAAAGCCTTTATATAACTTTTTCAATATCAAATATAAAAGAAAGTCCATGTCGTATTTTTCGCACATCCGTCGTTGTTCTACGATGCCGACAATATGTTCTTTGAATTTGATTAAGGTACTCCTTTACTGTGTTAGTGAAAAGTGGAGTCAACACAGCATAACACAGTTTTGGGTATCATCATCATCCCCTTTCCACACCCAATGGTGCATAGGACACTGCATTGGTACGTCAATTGCAGCGTATATTGATTATTTTTTGTTACATGAAGGTAAGTATGAAGATGATCATTCTTACGCTTCAGGTGATAGTCCAGGGACTATGAAATATTCTAGTATAAAAACATATTTTTAAATATATATTTCACATCAACCATGTCCGGAATTAAACCTGAGACCTCTTGGATAGTAGGCAAACGCGCTGACTACTACACCACGAGGCCGATAATGTTTTTTTGGGTATACTTAAACATAAGTACTGCCAGTGAGAACAATTAAATGACAGCTAAATTATTAAGTCATAATGTATTATTAGTTCAGACTCATAATTGTCTTTCAAGGATGATACAGATAAAATAAAATAAATTGTGAATTTTTCATAGATATCAAAATAGAAAATACTATGCATTCATCCTCGAGAAAGGTTATTCATAATTTGTATGAAATGCAAATACAATAGGTGTCTAAATCATGTGTTTCTATGAAAGAAAGGAGTGTTATTATAAATTTAGATGTGTGAAATAAATGGGTAACCAAAATCACTAAAAAGTTTAGGATTCAGAATTTTGCTAGATATGGAGGCCAGGAATGATTGATTAGATCAAGTTAAACAAATACTTAATAGTTGGTAATATGCAAAAACTTGAATTTTGCTGTAGATAAAAAATGACAGTTTTGCTGATAAAACTAATTTCCCCTTTCAAACCCGAATTAATTAAGTTAATATACAGATGGGCTGATATGGTTAACATAATAGTATTCTTAGTGTATTGATTATCGTCTTGATTAAGATTTTGCTAAATAAATGGTGTTATTAAATCTTATTTTTCAGGTTGCGATGGTGACACCACAAGTACTAGCAAAAAGAAGAGAAGGTTGGGTTGAAAAATAAGTGTAACAATATTGAAGAATTTATTAAGATAAATAATTATGGAGATAGAACTTAAGTTATGACAATTATTAACATACTGTTTTGACTTCCATTTTATGGAAATAATAGCTATATGTAAAAAATATTTAAAAAATAATACAGCATTATTATATGGATCTCTCTAAAGTAAAAATAACATTTTTTTCACAAAGAATATACATAGTTATAAATCATTATTTTGTGTTTAATTTTTGTTCCAAGAAGAAATGTGAATTTCAAGCATTAATAAAACATGTTGGGAAGTCCACCATAGGTCCATTTTGTCTCAATAAGCCAAGGATGTTTAAGTACATAATATCATGTATAAATATGATACTTAAACCACAATATTTTTTTTGGCCCCTTACTGCATGCATTTTTTTCAGTTTGAAAAAAATGTTATGGAGTAGACTTGGAATGATCTAAGTAAAATACATATTTAAAATTGTGAATTTTTCTCATGCTGAACTGGGTGTTGCGGCTGTAATTCACTACTGTACTTGGGCCTCTTGTTAAAAAAAGCAATAATAATAATTTAATCCTTATCCATGAGCTTGACAGCCGTGGGAGGGCCTTGACTGCATCCAGAAGTCTCCTCCAGTCTTGTCAATGCTTTGTCTCTCCAGTTTCCCACTTGCAACGTTGCCATATCTGCACTCAGTCAGTCTATCCATTGCATTTTGGGCCTTCATCGTCCTTGTGGCACAGATAAAGGTAGGCGTGTTATGGGGTTGTTGCCGTGCATTCTAATTACGTATATGGCCATACCACCCACCTCAATAGAGCTGATTACATCGGGGCTCTCCAGATAATTTAATAAATAGCATCTTCTTTCTTTCTTAGCCATCTTTACGATGCTAGATATAGGCCTCTTCTAATATAATATATATATAATAAATGGTATAAAAAATAAATAGTATAATATATAGAAAATAGATCATACACATCGTGGTTTTACATTCATAAAGGAGTCAAATAGGGATGTGTGATGTCACCATGACAATTCAATGTTTATGTAAATCGATAACTATATGAAAGAACTGAGAGCAAAAATGAATGATTTATATGCAAGGGAAGCGATTCGCTGATGAATGCCGATAAATTTAATGTGATGGTTTTTGAAAAAAATGAAATGGCTTTTTTTTCAAGAATTAACGGTACAAGTACCTTTTACATTACATACATACATAAGTATTTACAGTAACAACTTTTTCAATGCTTACTTAGAAAGAACATAATTAAAATATTGATTCCACACTAAAATGTTTTACAAGTAATTGTTTATAAGCTGGAAATTTCAATAAAAATATGTCGCCTAAATCCGAATGTTTATTATCCAGCGCATGTAGACGATTCAGTACATGAAATAGTACAGTAGCTTAATGTGAAATCACTGTGAATGGGGTTATACTAAAACGGGTAGAGGAATTTGGGCATGGAAGTATGTTTACTAGGAATGAAATGCCTGAGAAAGATATTGAAAGGAGGGTGAGTGCCAGGAACAGAGTGAATGGTGCACTTAAATCAACCTTGGCAAATAAATGTTTGTTGCAAGATACAAAATTAGCAGTTCACAATGGAGTTCCGGTCCCGACCCTGATGTATGGGAGCGAAGTATGGACTTGGAAAAACAGGGATAAAAGTAGGCTGAATGGTGTCAAAATGCCATCTCTCAGGCGAATGTGTGGCAAGAAAATTCGTGCGGTGAAGGGGTATTAAAAGGATTCCCCCGTTACTGGAGCGAAGAGATAGTCCATGTTGTGATAGAGGTTGGAAGAGCTCTATCAGATAGACAGGCAAAGTGGGATTATTCCAAATATTGTGAAGAAGTGATAGAATGTGAATGTTTCTTCTATGCCTGATACTGAGCCAGTAAAGTTGCGTGCGGTATTCGGTCAAATTTTTGAAGATTAAAGATATGCAAATATTCTACAATCGTTCCAACTTATCAAGCAGTTCAGAATTAGCATCTAGGTAACATACACTGCATAATCAAGTAGTGGGATAAGTAAGCTTCTTATTAATGTTTGATTAGCATTGATTGACAAGAAATTCTGCCGACTTTTAAGTGAGTGCAAACTGTTATAACGTTAACGACTTACTTCGTTAACCTGATCGTGCCACTTTAAATCCTTATCTATGATAATACCTTAGTTTTTTATGCAAGTCATGAAAGGAATTTCTGTGCTATTTATTTTGAAAAGGGGGAGCGTGGCAACATCCACATTAGAACACATTTTTTTTACTATTAACATGTACAATTCGGGTTTTTGTTGGATTTATGAGAAGTCCATTATTTTTGGTCCATGAAGATATATGATCGAGAGTGCATGGGACATTGCTTTGTGTGCTTCATCAATGTTATCAGGTTCAAATGCACATTCAAACACACATGCACACAAAGTTCGATGAGCACATTGTATAATGTTTTGGCGAGTGCATTGAACTTAAAATATAAAATTCTAATAGTGATTTATTTACAACTCATCGAAAATGGTCATAAAAATTGAAATATTTAGGAAAATTATATGAATGTTAATATTTTTCTTAATAAAAAACACAATCAGTTTTTTCCCTACGTGTTTATACATTGAACTCGAAGGTAATACCTACTCTTTTCGCTACTGATTTTGTGACAGCAGCGTTTTTGCTTTTAACCCCCTCAAATGTTTTAGTGTGTAGAGTCGATTATTGTAGTAACTATGATTTACCTACAGTCTGTATTTAACGCCGCAGCGAGACTCACTTTCTGAATGCTCACTGACAATTGTCATTTGATATGCTCAATATTTTACAATTGTAACATGTCAGCGGCAAATATCGAGTATTTTTGTAGGCACCTTATGGATGCTAGTCATTGTGTAAACAAGATTGAAAGAGATGTGAAGTGTAGATACCTACACTAACAATTTGTTTTTGGTTTTGGAAAACTTTTAGGACACCTAGTGAGAATAATATTAAGAATATTATTGTTTTTATGTTTATAAAAATCATGTATTTATTTGTAGTGTGCATTATTATCTTCGCAAGCAAGGCTGTTTGTGTTTTGTGTTAAAGTAGATAAAAAAGCAAATAAGAAAATTAAAATAAATGATTTATTCTACTAAGTAAATGCATAACATAATAACACACTAAAATTTAAATTATTGCTGATTGACTTGGAATTTTGATAAAACACCAGTTGTGATATTTAAATTTAAGTGGTGTAATAACTTTTGTTCAATTCTGTCAGCAGCAGCTGTGGTAAGAACCAAGGTGTCATGTTTCAACATAGAATAAACATTTAATCCATAAGTAGGCATTAGATTTATGTGTTTTATGAGGTCCGTAGCCATGGTTATATTTCTGGGCATAATGTCGGTGCTGAAAAATAAAAATCAGGTTAGCGATTAAACGAAAAGAAAAGACTAGAAAATATTTTTTGAAACTCTAGTTTTCAGTTACAAAGGATCAGAAATAAGAGATTTGGGGAAAATAAAACTTTTAAGAACCACTATTCCATACCGTCATCTAGATCTCTGAACTGTGAACAAATATTTAAATATATTAGTTGGTAGCTAGATCAGTGGTTTTTTCTTGTTATATTTGACATTTAAACACAATTGATATATGCCGAAGCAAAATTATGTAACTGTTAAGATATAAATGCATAGGTTTCTTCTCATAAAATAATTTTAACCAAAAAAATACAGTCATGAGTTAGAATAATTTAGATTAATATTGTAACTGAACTTACAGCTAACAAGTGATGCAATGTTTAATAACATTAAAATGAATCGGGCTGGAATCACAAATCAGAGATCCGAGGTTCGAACCCAACTCTACCCAAACTTGATTTGTCTACTACCTTTGTTATTGTTTCTATATATTGATTTCTGTATTTTATATATTTTTTTGACTGGCTTAAAACGGGTGCAAATAACCGTAGTTAGATAGTCAAAGCAACATATAAATTAATGTATATATGATAATAAATCAATTCCATAACAACAAGTTTTTCACAACTCATTGAAAATGGCCGCCAAAATTTAAATAAATTATAAGAACGCGGGTATTTCTTTTTTTTCTTCAAAGCATTCATTATGAACGATTACTTACTCGTCAACAAAGAGAACTGATGGTCCCCAATTTCTTGATTCAATAAGTTCTTCCATATATTTAGGATCATCTGTTGGAATATCTAGATTATCCACAATGTGTAAGTCGTCTTGCGCTAATTTTACAGAAAGGGTAGATATTAACCCATTTATTCGATTAAAGAAAGGCAGCATAAAAAAATGAGTCGTGAAGGCTCTCGGTCCATGTGCAACACCACCGCCTCTCCACAAAGGAGATCTGATTGAACCATGGCGAGCTTTGCCTAAACCTTTTTGAGCCCACGGTTTTCTACCACCACCCCTTACTTCAGCGCGAGTTTTAGTTTGAGCATATCGAACCCAACGGTACTTTTGCTGCCAAGTTACGTTTTGATGGATAATATCGATTCGTGGCCTCGCAGCAAATATGTCAGGGTGTAAATCCAATATGCCACGTTTAGATTCTTCGATTGTATCTAAGTTTTCGATCCATACTTGACGAGGTTTAACGTAATTAGGTGGAAAATCCCATTTTTTGTGCGTGACAGCAAGCGGAGTTATATCTTTTTCCAAACTTGGTATTACCGATGTACAAAACCGTCGTATTATATTAGTAGTGATACCAAGTTTTTGTCCTAAACTTCCGAACATTTTATTTTATGAATTAGTTTGTAAAATAATGCCTTTTCGTGAATTTCTATAAATATTTGTCACATAAATAACCTCAAAAAACTTCATTCGATTCCAAATCCATGGAAGCTAATCAGCATAGACTATAAATCACAGATTACTAATATTTATAAATATAGAAGAATCAAGAAGCATACAAAAATTGAGTAGGTACCATAGACCAGAGATTACTACTTCATAGATTATAAAAATGTAGAATTACATACATTTCCCTTTCCGCAACTAATGGTGCATAGGGCACTGCGTTGGTACACCAATCTATACATGAAGGTAAGATGATCAGTCTTACGCTTCAAGTACCAGTACGGGGACTATGAAATATTCTGGCGTGAAAACACCCTTTTCAGTTAAATATTTCATATCAACCATGTCGGGAATCGAACTTATTATAAGAATTACATTATTAGTGTTTTAATAATTTTTGAAATAATTTATAATTTTAATCATTTAAGGTAATATTGCCATAATAACATTGAATATATTTTACTACTGATTTAAAGACATGCATTTAAAAAGTATATCGCAATTGTATGTCTGTTCTGTAAACTACCCTATTTACCTTTATTGTATATGAGTCCATATACTTTTCGCAGTATTTTTAATCAGCCTCTATCAAATCTGTTAAAATACAAGTATTTGGAAAATAAAAGGTAGTTTCACGTGTTTCCTAGTAGGGGAAATAATTTGTTAAAATCTTAACTATACCTATCAATAAAGGTTTTAAATTTTTTATTTCACAAAAATAATTAGCGGAAGAATTGAAGGTATTCTACGGATGTTCAAATAAAAGCATGATGGTAATTATGTTGCATAGTGTAAAGTACAATATACAACTAGCCAGTGGCAAATTATTAATGCCTTGTTTTTCTTATTTCCGGTTTAAAAAAGGCTTTCCATTTTTATTTTATGATTATTTATTAAGGTACCTAATAATATCTTCTTCAAAAACCCTATTACTGTTTTAACGCCTTAACGGGGGTTCATTGATTTATTTTATGAAAGATTTTCGGATAAGTCACGTATGTTGGTAAATAGTATTATAAGGTGTATAAAAACATAATTTTAAAAATTCAACAGTAGCAGGAAACCGAGTAAAAAAATAAATAAAAAAGAGAATTGACATGTTTCTTTCTTTGATAAATAAAAAAAAACGCGTGATATGTTGCAGATAGTTATTTTATTTTGATTTTTTATTTATTCGTATTTTTCTCTTACAAACAATAATTAATACTCAAAATAATGTGACCTCACTGGGGTTACCCGTGCCGAGGACACTTAACAAAATACTTTTTCTAAATGTTTTTATATTTAAAAATAAACAAAGAAGACTAACTTTATAAACGGAGATAATTAACAAAATGTTCAGACAGTTTTAAAAACCAGGTATAAATGTACATCTACATTATTTACATTACAAAACGCACAATGAAAATAACAAAACTTAACATAAACTCAATATTGATTCAATATTAGTTTGGGTGAATGAGACAATCCATTTTACTTCTACCTAGCTCCACTATCCATTTTTATGGCCTTTTTAAACATTTTCTCGTATGTAGGTATTTAATTTAATATTTTTTTTGAACAATAAAGGTTTTTTTTATTAAAAAAACGTCTGCATCATGCTGTTTGAATTATTTTTTATCAAATTTACTAGTAACCAAAAAAATATAATATTACGAAATATTAACGCAAGTAGATTTTTTAATCAATAAAAAATATTGAACCTCGAGGTGCTGCCGCCAGTGGTAGTTATGGAAAACTCTGGATATAATTATTAGAACACTATAATGTGCTGATTCGTTCTTGGATGTAAGCGTAAAATATTGCTGAGCAAATACCTTTAAAAAATATATTACAATTGTATGTGTGTTTTGTAAACTACAAAACCACCTATATTTACCCATATTGTGTATGAGTCCATATACTATTCACGTTTTTGAAAAGCTTGTACTTGATTATCACCGAAAACATGATAAAAATGGCAAAGTATTTTTTGCTTTCAGATTAGACTACTGTTATACTAGAACAAACTTGTCTGTGCTTAAGTCGTTTTTATTTGTATAAAGTAATAATTTTATATTTCCATTGATCCTATGACCTCAGTCACTCATCCGAATATAAAAACACAGTATCTCGTTAGAAAAAAAAGAAGTATTTTTAAAGCGCTATTTTTGTGAAAATCTTTACAGGGGTGCTGTAATGGACATGTCGGAATCATCGGCGTGCGTGCATGATATCTAAAAATATCTGCAGATTGATATGTATCTTATTTATTATTATTTTAAAAATGATTGATTGCGTCTGTCATGTACGGACCCATTTCACACGGATCATGCCAATCCACTCGGTCCGGCAAAATTAGGGTGGGTGGACACATATTTATTATTTTCCGTTTTTGTTTTTTTCATTTAGTTTCTACCGCAGGTGAAAATTTTGCTAAAAGAAATCGAGTGGAGATTAGTTGGCCTCATAGTGTAGGGTTTCGTGTGTTTACATGTCCATTGATAAATGAAATAATAAAAAAAAAACACCTTTTGTTATTTTATACCACTGTTCTTTGTTGACCAATGCACTAATAGCTATACACATGCGTCCTAAATCGTTTTGTAAAGCGCTGTCTCTCTCATCACCGGACTGGTTTGTAAAGCGCTGTCTCTTTCATCACCGGACTGGTGGAATACACATGCGTTCTAAATCGTTTAGTAATGCCATGTCTCTCTCATCACTGGACTGGTGCGAAGGAATGCGCTGTCAAATCATTTTAGGTTATGTTATGCGCATAATGCCTAAAATCTGGATATTGTTTGTATTTATTTTCTTATTTTGACAGTTAGGTATATGTACTAAACGATTAAAGTTGAAGTTTATGTTACTTTGTTTACGACATATACGATGAATATACTGAATATATTACCTTGTGTTTGTTTATAACGCGAAAATATAGTGAACTTAAAGAAATAAATGATAAAAAGTATATTTTCCAAATATGATAGTTTTATTCGTGGTCTATATTTGAATTATTATAGGTATTCATATAGGTTAATAAAATAGAAACTATGAAATTATGAGAGAATTGACATAATTAAATCCTAACCGATAAACGAATCTATTATGTGCGACCAAGGAATAAGTACATAGTAGATATTAATAATAATTTATGTAGGATAATATTTATAACATAATACGCGGCCTCCGCGGTGTAGTTGTTAAGACGCTTGACTTACGAACAGAAGGTTCTGGGTTCGATTCCCGGTGAGAATAAAAAATTCAAAATGTGATTTTCCTCAAGCCTGACTATTCTGTGCTACAATTTACCACTGTAATTGGGCTTCCTGGCCTGTGATGGTGTAATTAAAAAAAATAAAACAGACAGGCAGAAAAAGTAGCTTTCCGAGAAAACCGAAAGAAGTGAGTATTTGGTTTATTTTTCTATAAGTGGATTGCCTATTTTGGGGACGCGAAAAAATCTTTGAAAAAAAATTAAATGTGTAAAAATCAGTAGAATTTCGATCGAATTTGGTAGATCGGTGGTAGATTTCACCTTTGGGATGATTTCAGATCTTGGGAGGATCGGGTTGGCACCCTACCGATTATTTGTTCTTTTTTAGATAAATCACATTTTACTTGTGTTCTCACCGGGAATCGAACCCGGAACCTTCCATGCGTGAGTCAAGCGTCTTAACCGCTACACCACGGAGGCCGCCGGAATATTTAATATACTATAACTGTGAGATTTTGGTAACGTTATTCTGAGTGACAGATTATTCTATTTTTATTTATTTAAAAAAATATATATTTGTGTTCTTATGATTTACCCAAACTATTTGTTTATTAGAAAATGAGAAACAAGTTTTGGTAGAGCGGGGTACGAAGCTCGGACCTCTGATCCCTGGGTCAGCAACACTAGCCACGGGACCACAACCCGGTTAATTATCACATTTAGATTGCTCCTAACAGCAAAAAATAAATTGTGAGGCTCAAAAAGGTGAAATTTCACAGTGCTCGAGATTCTAATTAATCAACTGGGGCCCGCAGGGCCGATGAAATGAGGCCCGAAGGGCCGAATTTCTTAGCATGTAATAGTTGGCGACAGCCGACTGTTTCCTGCTAGTTAAAAATAATTGCTATAACACATTATTCCGGTCGATATTATCATGTCTTCAATAAAGAAAAAAGTACAACCATAACGTTTTAAATTACTTACCTACAACCTTTTAATTTCAAAAAAATATTTACACGTTTATTCTAATCTATGATTATTTATTTTTTTATTTATACTAATTTAAAATACGTAGGTGCTTCTACTTAAACTATTTTTTCTATGGGAAACGCGATCAGATAATTTTACAAAACAAAGTTCTAATTACAATGAAAGTGAAATCATTAGGTTAATTAATTATTCATGAATGAAGTCTCGAGCACTGACACGAAGTTCATTTTATAATATGCTCTCTGACGACATTAGTTCCCACATTTCTCTTTTATAGTTAAACAAAGACGGTGAAATTTATTGTTTCTCTGTGAAAACAGATCCGATTTAGTTTTTAGTCAAAGTTATTTCCATATTGGGCAGCGCCTTTGGTCTTTGGTCTTATGTCTGCTAATGGACTAAACACAGAGACAATGTATTAAATATAAATTTACGCATTACGTAGATTTCCTTATCGAGACACTTTGTTCCTTTGAATGGCACAATGAATTTTATCATTCGAAGGAATCACTGTTTATTAGGAAAGTAAGCAAGAGTTTCTTTGATTTACCAGTGGCAATACAGCATTTGCTGGCGGGTAACAATTTATACGATGTGATTGTTATTTTAATTTAGTAGTTAGTGTTAGGCAAATAGGATTGAACGCCACATACGTCTATCCTGATGTACATTACAAGCTTCTGGCACTTTCAGAGATGATATATATTTTGAGAGCGGTGAGTACATAGGTACTAAATTGGACACATAGATGATATTTTAATAAAAATTACGTTTTTATATCAAAACAGTTTTTGTATCAAACGACTTGGATGTATTTAATAGTCGGATAACAATTGCTATAGAAAATTAGAAAAAAATATATAACACCATCCTCAAATGCTAAATTTTAACAAATATGGATAAATAATTTATTTTTCCAGAATTGGCATAACATATTAATTAAAATAGAATAAGAATAAGAATCGGGTTGTGGTCCCGTGGCTAGTGTCTCGGACTCACAGTTCAAAGGTCCGTGGATCGAATCCCACTCTACCTCAACTTGATTCCCATTTTCGAATAGTGAGTTATTTACAACTCGTTCAAAATGGCCCTCAAAATGAAATATTTGGGTATAAGAACGAAATATTTCTTTTGTATTATAATATTTCTTTTTGAAATAAAAGAACGAAAATATTTCTTAAAAAAATAAATAACAATGGCCATAATCAAGATTGAAAAGTTCTGATTTAGAATATCACTGAAAAGTTTACCTCGTTCCTTACGAAAAACATAACCAACACCTTCGGGTTCTAAATTGGCAATGCAGTAGGCAATGATGCACTCTGGCGGTAGACTACATGCTTTATATTTACATATTACAACATTCACCATTCTGCCCATATTTGAACATCAATTTTTTCATCTCTTAATGTTTGTAAAGTTATAAAGCTGAAGCCTTTATTTATGCGGGTGAGATTCATTTCATTGAATTATTTTACCTACATACTAGGCAACGCCTGTTTTTTTCAATATCTATATTCTTCACGGATCATGTGGATTTATAAACAATATGTTCTTCTACTCTGTGTTTTTTTTCAAAAGTCAAATCGTCACCTTCGCCCCGTTCCGATCTTAAAGATACATAAAAAACATACAATTTGTAAGTAAGCATTGGTATCATTCTTCATATAATATATCCTTAATTATAGAATTCCACCATCTTTCACAAATCAGCTAAGATAAGTGTGTAGCTTACTCAAATCAATTTGAGTAACAATAGAGATCGAGTTGAATAAAATACTATTATTGTTTTTAAAGAAAAGAAAAGAGGAAATTAAAAGATATAAGAAGTAACAAAATAAACTAAAATTACTTTTACATACATAAAAGTAAATATTAGACATTTGATTTCAGAAACAAAGAAATATATTTTTTTATAATCATTTACTCTATTATGATAAAAGTCATTTTTTTTTTTTTTCTATTTTGTTATAATCTTAGCATTCTTGCAAGAGGGTTGAAATTTGCCATATTGTTTAAAAAAAAAATGGAAGGTAAGAGGTGATCTCAGACGCCTACGGGGAACGTACAATGACACATTTTCAACACAAAACACTGAATCAACATAATTGTGTAGTAAAATCCTGCATATCTATGTAAATTTTACTTTCCAAATCCGGTGTGAAAATGTCCATTTGAAGATTACAAAAAATACAACTTCATAATTTAAAAAAATAAGAGAGATATATCAAGTTTTGTATCCTATGTCGACTAGTGTGAGATCACAGCCACCCAAGATAAATAAAAAACAATTGAATTTTAACATAGATGAGGTACTTATCTGCCTACCGTTGTAGGTCTCTAAAATGTTTACCTTCTAGTTCGTCCTGATGATGACGCCTAGAACGGAGGTTAAAACATTGGATTAAATTTCGCGTTTACCCAAGAAGCATCACATAATAAACATACTTTATTTAGTAGTATTACGAGAAGCAAACCAAACTAACCATAGATAAACCCAATCGATTGTAGAAATTTACAGAATTAATTTCAATTTTATGACATACCACCTTCCCGCCTACTTATTTTCAAATAATGTTGCTCATTGTTACTGTATTTCATAGTTTTTTTAGAGTCCCTACTTTTTAATTCGGTATGAAAAGTAAGTAAGTTATTTACTTCCCATCTCTCCGGCTATCCAGGTAAATAAAATCAAGTCGATCAGTCGCTCCGCAGAGACGTGAGGGACCCACAAACAAATACACACACTTTCGCATTATAATTGAGTATAGATATTGAAAATAAATTAAGTTTTTGTAAATGTGATTGCTTTGTACCGCAGTAGTTTTGCTCCCAGATAATTAACCGTTCTTTTCACCTGCGTTCGCGCACGATCTTCTTCTTTCAGGCGGCATAACTTGAGACTACCAGCTATCCCCGATCTCCTACATCTCCCGCCAGCAGCTAAGAGTAAATTGGCGATCGTTTATCCGATGGGCCGATATCTTATTGATTGGGTGACGCACAAAGAAGCCGCGACAATAAGGCCGGCCCGCGCGACACGCGCTTGACAAACGCACCTGACAACAATCGCTGTGCCTTTGGCCCAAAGTCGGCGCTAGGTAATTATTGTGGTGAAGCTACAATCGAGGCAATCACGGCATGTCAGACAGATGCTTTTATTTAAGATTGACACTAAAAATACGTGCGCAGTCCGTCAGTTCCGGAAAATACTTGTCATGAAAAACATCAGCATTAAGGACAGAGTTGAAGCGTAGGTCTACGTAATTCAAATTATTATTTAAAAAAAATTGAACTGATGATTTGGTTTTGAAAGAATCAACAAAGGAGAAAAAAATACTGCCTTTCTTCTGTCTTTTTGTTTTGCAGATGTACCCAGGCAATGACATAATAATACACTTGCCCTGAGCCTTAAAAAAGTTTGATATTTCAGTCATGCCCAGCGCGTATTTAGTCGTTCTTCGACCACCAGCCAGGCGTGACGTTTAGAATCGATACCAAAATACTCGCGTGTGTCATGAAAGCGTGTAAAAACCTTTCTGATAAACATTGTAAAAAGGATTGTGCAACTTTCCATTGGTAAATATATGTTCATGAGTGATTAACGAAGCTTAAAATAATTAATATTCAAATATGATTTTTGCAAACGTCAAACTACGTCTAGTGGCGCAATTGTGAAGCCCTTCTTACCACGGGGCTGCACTGATAGAAACACGTATTTTGAGTATAATAAATATGAGTTAATTGTATTATTTTTTCATTCCCAAATTCCATTGAAAATAAATGAATGAGTCGAAATTATAAGGAAGTTAAGGAAAAATCTAATTGGGATCCTCCAAAATCGAATGTTGATTGTTAACGTTAAAGTACAAACTTTTTTATACCAAAAATAAATATCCCATTTTTTTTTGTAGCATATGCATGATCGTTAAATGCAGCCCTGGTTTAAAAAAACAAACTTAGCAACTATGGGTACGTTTTCGTGCTACTACTTTTTAATAAAATTTTGTTCTGTAGGGCGCGTCTACGTATTAATATGTCAATGTACCCAGGTATATTAGGTTTATTGTTGTTACCGTTACAGTTTTTTAGTATGGAATTTAGTTTAATATGATATATTTATTTTTCTGCAAATGACTTCAATAAGGGAAAAATACATTGGAAAATATATATAGTTTGAATGATTAATAAGTAAAATGTTCCTGTGATGTAACCGGTGCGGCGTTGCAAATTGCACTTAATTAATATATCGGCAAGTGCTATTAATATAACCACAATTTTCAGGTTACCCTTAACACATAAGAAAACAATTATATCACATATTTAGGTATATTGTTTTTAAGGACAATGTGTTGGACTTTCAATCTATTGTGCTTTTTTAAAAATATGTTTTTGTAATTACCTAATAATAAATTATTTATACATTGTAATTGGCAAAAGTGCTGTATTGTATATTTAAATAAATAAATTAGATAATTTTAAATGCAGTTAATAACTTGGTGAGGACAGTATAATGTTTTTGGTGTTCACATAAGTTGTGTGTTTTTTTTTCAAATTTGAAAATGAGCACCAGAAGTACAACAGAATGGTAAAGGTTATAAGTCATTCTAAAGAAAATTTTATGCTCTACAAGATATTGTGTTTACTTTTACGTTACATTTACGAGTATTATTTTATTTGATTACAAGCCTTAAAAATGGAATGTCAAGCAGTCGAAAATGAGCGTTTTCGTCACCTTCTGTTCGCGTTCAATCGAGGAATCAAAGCTGCCAAAGCTGCTTGCAATATTCGCGCAGTGAACGGCGAAGCTTTATGAATTATTGACGAATTTGTTGGAAAATAATAAAAGAGAATACATTATTGACTAATTTGTTGTATTTTTTTGTGTCCTCTCGTTGTCTTAATTTGAGAAAAAACAGACGCAACTTATATACCCAATATTTTAAATACCTTGAGTTTTATCCCCAAATACGGATATATTTTAAAAAATTGGTTACTGGGTTTAGGTCGAGAAAAATCGGAATATTTACTCAAAAACATTCTTAAATAATAAATGGTGTAAATTAATATTGTATAACTGTATATTAAGTTAACAAGTAGAAAGTAATGTTATTGTTTATTTAGGATAAAAATGTCTGCCTTAAAACAGGTTGTACCTAGTTAGGAAGACTATACCTGATCCAGAGAAATCTATTACCTAAGTGTGTATGTAGTAGGTAAATAAATTGTTATTTTTGTTAATAAACCATGATTATTATTATCATTATCACTTTCGGTATTGTAGAATATATCACCTGTTTTATGTCAAAACGACGTATCTAAAAAAAGCTCGAGCTGAGATAATCGCCTTTAAAATGTTTAATGGCATTTAAATCAGAACTTTTCTATAGTTTCACCAAGTAATCATTTAGCTAGGAAGCCTTATAATTTTTTTTTGAATACTATATGATAGATCTTAGAGAGTAAAATATTTTGAGCCGTATAACGGCAAAACGATGCATCTGTAGATTTTTTTTTAATGTAAGAGACTGAGCGCACAAGTATCTTAATTGTCATATTAAAGACATATCTGTAAGTGAAAATGAAACTTTGCCAGATAAGAAATTAGTAAAAAAAAACTAGTGAAATTCCCGTTAAAAACTGAGCCTGCTCTGGTAAGAAGTATGTGTATATATGGAGACCAGTATTATCCGAGTCATAAACAAGAATCTTTTTCTTGATAAGATGTTTATAACAGCACCAACTTTTCTAATTTCCTTTAATTTTTGAAAAATGTAGCGAAGCGGATGATAGTTAAATGGTTCTCACTTTGAAATTGTATTCCCACGCATTCAACAATTTTCAATCTCCAAGGGACCATTCCTTTATTTAAAAAGGAGTATAATTATATAAAAAATCACCCAACATGGACATTCACAAGCACCAACGAGAAGTGAAGACGATATCATGCTTCCAAATATAAAACTGACAAGAACTCAAAACATCCTGTTTAAAATCTGAACCGTGTTTATTAAGTTGCTGAAAAGTTTTGAGAAAGCTAAGTTTATACATTTAAAAAATGTTGAATATTTTTGAATAAAAATCTCCATGTACGCACCCAGTGGCATAGAGCACTGTATTGTTATTCCAATTGGAGAGTATCTGCATATTTTTTTTACACGGAATGCAAAATGATTTGCCTTACCTTCAGATAACCAGTTTAGTAGCTCAATCGCAAATAACTATCGACGTGCCTAAAAACATGTTAAGCATTTGAGCGATCACTATGAACAATAATGAACATGCTTAAGTTATCGCAGTCATAAGTCAATGCGTAAGTAATCTTTAAGTCAACGCTCGTGTCGGTTTGTTTTTTGTTTTCCTCGTAAATAAATACAGTTCATTGGCGAAAAATCAGCGTTTACTGTTTAAAAAAAATACACTACAATTCATTTGCAAAAAAGTAAGAAGTATTAAATACAAAAAAATTAAAATTAAATTACAATTAATATGGCGACTGCTTTTCTTGACATTTAGCTTGCCAACCGCCGGTTAAATGAAATAAATAGCATGATAAATAATAAATACATCAATAAAATTGCAAAGCGTGGCTCTCAAGGACTTCTACCTAAACCTTTTTTTGGAAGATCTGAGTGAAAATTATTTCTGAAAGTTTAATCTTCCTCTTCTTCTCGGTTAAGATCGATTAATTTGGTATCAGCTAAAAACTAACTCCTGAGACTTTGAGTTTCAGCTGTTCTTCCCTCTCCTTAGTGGTCTTCTGGGCAGACGGCAAACGGCCGGGATTTCGTGAGCAATGGTCAAGGGGATTTTAAAGCTTTCGATTAATGGAATTACGGACGTAATCTCTCCATAATCTATTTACTATGCAATAGGTATCGCAAATCCGTCTAACTTCTTGACTCTAGATTCTGCCTCTTTTGGGTCTCCCTGCGAGTGCCTTTAGTACTTTCATATCTGACGTTTTGAGCAGTTATTTGGTTTTTCTATTTAGTTTTTCTATTTAGTTTTTCTACTTGGTTTTTCGTAATTTATTATATTTTTTCTCTCTATCTGTCCTTGCCTCTGTTGTATACATCATGATTTGGTCTGACACACGTTTTGGATATCCGAATTATGTTTCCAATAATCATGTGTTCAATGTACTATACGACATTTCTTAGGCATGCAGATGTTTACTAACTGAGATGGATATGTTCTCATCATCACTATGACAGCATCATCTGCATGACATGTGATGTTAATGACTTTATCTCCCTTAGTGGATTCACTCCTTTTTTTATATTCTTAAAAGCGTTTTTTATATATATTTATTCTGCTTGTGTAGAAAAAGGTTTTATGCGTATATATTGTTGTCGTATATTTAGTTATAAAGGTGCTAAACTTGCTTTGTTTCTTTGTTGTTCTCATTATGTGTTATTTTCAAAATGTTAATATTATTTACGTCCCGAATTGAGTTATTGTAACTCCTGCGAATGTAATTCAATGTATTATACTTTGTGTTATATGATTTATAAATTTAAAAAAATAAAAATAGCAGTTTTGGATTAATTTCCAGATTTACACCGGTGAAATTAAAATATGTGATTGCGCAGCAAGACTATACGTCGCGAAACGTAAATATTTTGATATTTAATATAAATGTTCACGGATGTTCCATTGTAATCGCGAATACGATAAACAACCATGGTTAGAAATTGTTATCACGTCACTTATTTGCACGTCGATAGTTATTTGTGATTGACCTACAGGGCTAGTATTCCAATGTTTTTAGTGTATTTATTACGAATGCTATGAAAGACATACGACGAATCGTTAGTCTATGGTGACTCTGTTGATAAATCCAAAATCCTACTACAGAACCAAAATGAAAAGCAAACCAAACTAACCACAGATAAAGCAAGTCAATTATATAAATTTAAAGAATGAATTTCAAATTCATTATTTCTGACATACCACCTTACCGCCCACTTATTTTAAATAATGCTGCTCATTGTTGACACATTATATATTTTTTTTATTGCAATTTTTTTTTGAATTTGGAATGAAAAATAAGTATCCTATTTTTCTTTTCACCCCCTCCGGCTATCCCTATGAAAAAAAAATAGTCTCTCTGTTGAGACGTTAAGGAAACACAAACAAACAAACTAACAGACTTTCAAATTTACAATATAAGTATGGATGTAGGACATGAAGCTACATAATTTTTCCAGGAAAATTGGTTAAAAGACGATTTAAATTGATAAATTCGTCAGAATTAATTTATAATGGCACTTTTATTTCATCCTTATTAACATTTAAATACATGTGTACATCAAAGTGTAACTTCTAAATTTAATATGTTATGAGGTCTTGTGAGGTAATTAATTTGATAAATTTAATGACTGGAGTTGCTTTATCTCAGGGAAAAATTTTCTCTCGCATGTTAATGGTTTTTTTGACTGTTTTATAAAATACCTCGGTAAACGGTGCTGTGTGTCATTAATCAGAATATGAGATATTTTGAAATACAAGTACCGAAAAATACCATAAGGCTATTTGCTACTTTTCTATCACGATTAATATTTCGTTATTTTGTCTACGGTCGTCACTGTCAAACGTCCGTCAGACTGTGTTCGCGTCTGTTTAAAGTGTTTTTTCCTTTTGTAAACAAATTTCTAAAATACTAGCTTAAATTTCACCGTCTAACCTTTCAGTACATCAAAATTGATATTTATCAAGTATTTACAAATCTTATCTTTTATTGTAGTTGTATATAATGTTGTTAATATTAATCAGTTTGACAAATGACACTAGCTTTTCAGTTTGCGTTTTAACGCCATGTAATCTCATCATCATCATCATGCCATGTCCGCTCCCTAGCTGGAGCAAATGATATCCACAAAGAGCCTCTCTGTCGGCCGCCAACTCCTTTGCGTCCTCCCAAGTCAGGTTCTCGTCCCGAAGTTCTGACATAAACTGCCGGCGAACTGTCAGCAGTGGACGTCCAGGACGTCGAGAACGTGATGCCTTGTAAAGTAGGAAAGGGTGGTTAAGGCTCTTGGGAGGCATCCGCAGTATATGGCCTAGCCAACCGTATCGCCTCCGCTTGACGACAATTGTCACCGGAGTTGGCTGAGTCCGTTCTCCAATTACCTCATTCCCCACAAAGTCAAACCACCGCACATCTAAGATTCTTCTGAGATAACTTTTCTCAAAAGTCAGAATTTTGCTATTTTAGGCCCTAGTGAGGTGCCACAATTCGCATCCATAGAGGAGGATAGGTGTTATGCAGGCGTTATATAGGCGGCATTTGGTTTTCCCTGAGTAAATATCCGATCTCCAGACAGCCTTCATACTGTTGAATGTGGCGCCTACTACTCCTAACCACACTCCCAGTTATTTTTTAAAGCTGCCATTTTCTGTAATACATACTCTCAGGTATTTGCAACTCTCGACCCTTTCGATGATTTGGTTTGATAGTCAGGGGATTTTGAGTATCAAGGCATGAAGTATTACACAGTACATGGGTTTTAGCAATATTGATTTTTAACCCATCTAATCTACACTGGGGCTAATTAAATCAAATTTGAGTTATTTGGAACTCGTTCTAAATAGCTCAAATTGGGAAAAGTAAAAACACACACTCCAATGCCCGGAAGGGAAAATTTTAAAGCTTTTTACATAATAAATACGTCATTGTAATAGGATACACAGGCTGATAAAAATATACGCGGGCTAATTTTATTACGAACAAACTCAACAAAATAGTATGCTTATATCGAATTTGAATTAATCTCCTCCAAAGAACTCGCCCTTTGGCTACCGATGCACTTAGCCCAACGCTGATTCCATAATTGGAAGCATTTCTGGAAGGCTTCCTTTCGGAAGGGCAGTCAACTGCTCAGCCGTGTCCCTCTCAAATGTCGGGAATGGTGTGAAAACTTTTTTTTTAGCACGGTTTTTATTTTCTACTTGTAATGCAGTATTAAATAGACTTCATGAACTCGGCAATAGTTATTCCCACGTATCTGATATATTTAGTGTAGGGTATTGTTCCTATAGAACAAACCTTTTGAACTTTTTCAAAGATGGTGAACAGTAATTATATTTATTTATTCATGCAAACTGTAGAATGTTTTATTATTTAAACTTTCTACTGAATATGATGTATAATTTTTAGGTTATTTTTTAAAATATAAATCTTGTATAATTTTTTTTTTTTTTTATAAATCTTGTTTTTAATATTCATGTTTTTGAAAAAAAAAAAAATATGTATATTAAGCTGAATATGTTAATATTATAAATATTTGTAAAAGGCAGATTTGCCGTTTATGTTAATAAAATAAAATAAATATTATTTCCTCAGTTATAGTTTGTCATAATGATAAAAAAAAACTGCAGTTTTGATTATAATCTCATATTTAGTAAAAAAATTGTTCCAAATGTTAATATCTTACGGGAAAAGGAAAAAACTTATTTGAAAAATTGCACCATAATAGATCAGAAGCCCTATTACAGTAGTGAATTACAGCACAGAACACCCAGGATTGAGAAAAATAGCAGTTAACATTTTTTTGTTCTCACGGGGAATCAAAACCGTAGACTGTTTAATAATCTATTTTCCATAATTTGTAAAAAAAAATATATTATTTAGGTCTATAATAGCAACATACGACATTATTTTATGAAAAAATAAAGGAGATATAATATCATGTCTTGTATTCTGTATACATTTATGTGACATTATAGCCACTAAAGAGTCCAGTGAAATAAATCTGAAATAATAATAAATAAGTATAACCCACATTTGAAGTGATCTTTAAAATGTTCCCTGCCCACGTACCACAAATAATAAGTACAAAGCGACAGTATTGATCTGTCAATGATTAAGTAAAATAAAGATTATATTACGTTATGTAAGTAATTTACACAAAAGAACACATGACTTTCTACTGTATACGTATAATGAATTACAGTATTTACGGCGAAAGTCCAATTATGGAAAATGTCGATACACTAAATCGTGCCGATATTTGAGCACTTTACAAGCGTGTAAATCACGAGTCCCCCCGAGCCGTTGTAAAAAGGGAACAATGAGGTATGCTAATTTTCAAAAAAGACGAGAAGACGGTGGATTTTTTTACGCCGTGTTCGGTTGCTGGACGGATTTCTTGAAATGTTTACACGGTGGTTTGCGCAAAAAGGGTCCGAGATGCAACAAAAAGTGGCCCGGAGCGGTGATAAGCCGCGGAACGTTTGAATATTCAAAGAGATCCGACGATAGCGGCGCGCACCAACAATTAACAATGAGACATTATCGTGTGCGCACTGCGCCTGCGCCCGCGACGCGCAGGGCCGCAGTATCCGCTTTTCCTGGATTCAGAAAATCTGGGCCGAAAATGGAATCCGGCATTCGACTAAGTTTGGAGGAATCTTGGCCTTGGCTCTGGTACTAGTACCTTCTGGGATTAGAGATAATTTTGCTATTGTTGGAATCATTATTCAGGTTTTTTTGTAAACAATATAATAGTATGGGCTTGCCCACCCCATACCGCACACCGCATCTAAAGACATAGTCTCCTTGGAGGTGCCCACATACAAGGAAAATTTGCTCGTTGTCAAACGAGAAAAGCTGCCCGAACGAGCTCTCTGTAATATTGTAGCCTTAGCATCTTTGTGCTGAAAGAAAGTACATAATATGAACGTAGTTATGCAAAAAGCACCCAGTCCACAATTTTGAAAAAATAGATATTGATGTTATCGGGTGCAGTAAGGTCAATTCTATGTTCTGCTAAAAACAGCCAGACCCCTTTCACAAAAAAACTGTATTAATCACATGAAAATAACGTCGATCACAAAAACGGCATTTCTTAATTTGCAGGAAACACCCACTGCACTAGAAAAATATAACGGGACTTTAAAAACCATTGAAACGTGGTCAAATACGTAATGAGATTCTTGTTTGAAGTACTAAATACTAATGTGTTCTCTGTTTATCATTTGTTAAAAGTCAAAAACATTCTGTTTTGTAGATTTGATTATTCATACTTTTCACAAAAGTGCTATTATCTCAGCTTCACATTTCTATGGCTGGCTGCTTTCTGCATAACTACGTTTATATATACTTCATTGGATTAAGAAAAAAGGGAAGTGAATTCTTCACTGACTGGGATTAAATTGATTGGACATGATCAATTCGTCAAAATGATTACAAAACTTTTTAACAGCCTTGAATTTCTTTTAGGAAACCATCAGATCTGTATATCCGACAGGACCTATAACAGGGCCAAGGATAGCAGCGAGAAGCCCGATTCGGTATTCATAGAGAGGGGGAAAGGGACAAGATCACAGAATGTGTTCAGAAGATTGGTTAGGATATCCGCAGCAAGCAGCACAAAGGGGAGTGAACAATATTAAAAACAAATATTTTTTTTATTAAATTTACCATGACCTGATAAAAACTGCGAAGTCCAGTGATCGGGGATAATTCATGAAGATTTCAAGCGCTGATGGATTGAAGGAAAAAAAAATCGCAACCCTCCCTGAAGGGGAAGATTCTCATCGCGATTACTAAGCGTCAAGAAGAGTATTTGAAGACATTTTTTTTTATTCGATTGAGACATTCCTTCAGTTGGGAATAGACCGACGCCACCGATTACAGAGGAACGCTTTCTTTTTAGCTGTAAATTTGCAGATCGTCGTTGAACCTCCAGATTTAATATAATAGTATAATAATATAATAAGCTACATATTTGTCGATTGTTTGAAAGGTACCCTAAGGCCCGGAGCCTAAAAAGGCCCCCACGATAAATTTATTTTAAGTATTAAATTAATAACCTATATGTAAATATAAGTTATTACATCATTACAATGGAATTCTACCAAGAATTATAGATAAATTATTTAAATAAAATAGAATACCATTTTAAATAATAAGAAAATAATGTTAATTTAGTTAAAATCAAACATTTTTTTTACCTCATTACGAAATTCTTTTTCAAAAATAAATAAGGTTATTTTCGTCGGGAATCTTTCATTAATATATATATTTTTTTAAACGGAAATATTTGATAAAATAAACAAAACAACTTTGTTTTTAACCACTAATTCTTTATTATGATTTTTTTTCCCAACCGGTTTCAAAGCAAACAAGCTTCTTCGTCAAGGTTTACGTAACTAATGAATTAATTCCAATTTTATTTTTATCATATTAACTAAATACTACGCGTGGACCCAATAAATCAAGTCTTTTTTTTCTTACAAGGGTGGTAATTTGATATCAATATTTTCTTGAGTTCTTATTATTTACCCAAATAATGGAATTTTAAGACCATTTCTTAAAATTGTGCTGAAAAAATGGAAATCGAGTTGTGGTAGAGTGGAATTTTAATCTCGGACTTTTGATCTGCGGGTCCACAACACTATCACGGAAACACAACCCGGTTCATTTTAGATTAATACTTTCTACATTTCCTCAACTCTTTCATCTGTTGACTTTTGTGAAGTAAAAGAGCTAAAACCTTTATTGATACGGGTGGGATTCGTCCGGTAGAATTATTTCACCCACAAGGCAACGTTTGAAAATACTTTTGAATTTTTATACTTCTTTGTATACCAGTTAGTCAGATCAAGCATATTTTGAGTTTATCCAAAAGCCAGGCTCTTTAAAAAACTGGGCTTAGAGGGCAAGAACTAATTCGACCCATCACAACAGAAGACGACAGAAAAAGAAGACAGGTCGCAGTGACGTCCGAAACTTAAATAGCAAAGACTCATTTTAAAGAATAAAAATGTCTAAATATTTGTAGATAATGCTGGATATGAATTCCTAGGGAGTTACTGAGATTGCAATTTGAAAATGTAATAGCTTAAACATAAATTTTATTCATATATTATTATAAAAACTATAAATTTTATTTTATTAGATTATTATTTTTTTATTATGTATAATTTATAAAGCGCAATTTTTGGTATATTATACCTCAAGGGCACTTTACAAAGTGTTTATCTAAAGAAATAAGTTTAATTTTACATTTTTTAATTTGTAATTTAGGCAAAACAATTTACTTTGTTATCACATGCTACGGATTTATTCAAATGATTTAGAGAACAAGTGGGTTTTAAGTTTTTTTCAAAACATCACTTCACTCACACAGTTTCGCACCTCTGCTGGGAGAGCATTTCGTGCCGTAGAGCCTGCGACCGCAAATGCGCGTTCGCCGAATTTAGTTGGCTATTTGCGTAGAGGTATAATAACCTTTCCTCTCGACGTAGATGTAGCTGATCTAAGCGTAAGACGTCTGTCAGCTAAAACATCTGGAAAAAAAAGTTCCCTTAGATATTTCAGAGCAGAATGGTGCAGTGATTTATACATAAGCCAAAAGAGTTTGGATTCCACTCTCTGTTGAAAACGTAGCCATTGTAATTCCCGAAGTAGTGGAGTGATATGACTGAACTTAGAAATTCTAAAAATAAATCTCGCTGCGGCATTCAATACAGACTGTAGGCGAGTCGTTTTATTCATTGGTAGACCTGCGTAGATACCATTACAATAATCGAATCTAGACACTACAAACTCATTTATTAATTGACGGGCGGCACCAACTGGCTAATTTTTGCGTATATATTTAATCTGTCTCAGTTGGTAAAAGCATGAACTTATCGTTCTACTAATTTAAGCGTCAAGAGAAAGGTCAGAATTAAGGAAGACTTCCGGTAGTTTAAAATTCAATACATTATGTAATATTTCATAAATGCTAAGATGTTTCCAGCTTTCTTAAGACTTTCTGAGCACTCGTCAAATATTTTAAAAGTTTAGGTAAACACTAATTAAATTTACCAAAAAATATATTAACGATATAAAATATTAAAATTAAAATTATATTATTTTAAAAATTAATTCATTTAATGTATACACATGTAAAAATTAATAAAATAAAATACAAATAAAATTGAGAATGAAATAATTAAAAATAAATCTTTGTAATAAATTCATTTGTTAATATAAAACTAATAAAAACAATAAATAAAATACCAATAAAATAAGCATCGAAATAAAACTAGCAATGTAAGTTATCAAAATTAAATAATTAAAAAAATATTTGCAATGCGTAAAACAGCTAATTAAACCAGCTAATGACCGGTCCATAGCCAGTAAATGCCTTTACATTCATATTCCCTTTCCAAAAATGTTTTCCTTCTCCGTTGTAAGAAATTAAAATTTTTTGAAGTATTTTATTTTTCTTTCTGTTTGTAAAATATCAAACTAAGGCCAGCCCCGAATAGGAAAAAGTAAACTGAAACACACATTTAGTTTTTTTCATAAAAAAAATAACTTAGACACGCTTTCAGTTATTTATATAATACACATTAATGATACACACTACAAGACATTTATATAATTAAAATATTTCAAACACACTTTGAATTATTTATTAAATAAAAAATTATAATTACACGTCCATTGATAAGTACAAGTACTTAGCATTACGTACGCTTATGCACTTTTAACGATAGATCAATATATTGAGTCTATTCCACTCAGATATAAAATTTATCGCCTTCATTTTGTATTGACTATGCAACTCCTTTTTCCCTCTCTTTTACTCTCAATAATAATTTCATCTGCAATATATGCTACCCACTCGCTCATTCCATTTCCCCCGTAAAGTGATGTTAGATCTGTTAATTAATCGATACATTCAATTTATTCGAAAATCGACTAATATTTTTTTTTTAGTGGCAATCAATCTGTCTGCGTCCGAGTGGATGAAGAATACAGTTGTGTGTGTGAAACAAAACCAGAATCCTGGACGAGTGTTTTCGAATCGATGACTACTTTCAGGTAAAAAATCTGAAAAAGGAAATAATAAGTTCACCTCGTGGTATAGTGGTTAGGGTCGGCCTACAGTGATTGAGATCTCGGGTTCGATTTCTAGCTAGGTAAGCACTAAATATATTTTTAAAGTGGTTAGGTATGTTTCACTTTCTAATTCAAGATTTTTTTAAATAATTAAATGGTTTATAATATCGGGACAAAATATATCTAAATACTTTGTTTTCTTTATAATGTATTAATATTGTAATAATATGTATATTTTATTGAATAAAGACTCCATAAAAAAAATTAAAAAAAATTAAAAAATAATAATAATAATTTATGGCGTTCCCTAAATCGAATTGAAGCATAATATTATTTAAGATCCATTAATTTCAGCTTATTAGGAATGCAATATGAAAAATAAAGATATTAGAAAACTGTTGTAGAAACCATATTTGTTCAGGAAAAGTTGTCAGAGAATAATCGATTATTTACTGCGTCGAATAAATATGCACTACCGTTTATGAAAATTGCTTGGTTGTCCATTTATTCGCATCACTACTTTCAGGAATACTTATTACATCTCTTAAGAAGTGTGGTCTTGATTTTGAATAATGTTAGCAAATGGTAATTAATTTCGGAATTGAATTTCAATGGTATTCTGCTTGAGCATTACGCATTGCTAACATTAATTGAGCATCCTTTATCGATGCATCCAGATTTATTGAGCGCATTATTATACAAATACTCTCATTGTCATTATTTTTCTATCCGCGTGCCTCTGTGGGTAGCTCCACATAAGAACCAAAATATGCATCTAATGCACTGGAACTCACAGAGGAACACCAAATCTAAGCGCAAATCTTGCAGTGTTATTTCTTTAGGTTGTACAATTTGTACAACTCATTGTACAATTTAAAGCCATTATTCAATGAGTTATGAGACTATTTTCCTCTTCACGTAGGGTGGGCTGATATATTTTTTTTCCGAATTTTGAAATGAAAAAGATCTAAAAAGTTGCCTTTTGGATTACTTGGAATGCTAAAAATACCAAAAAAAAATATTCGATACTACTTTTGGACCTCAACCAGAGCTTGAAGTTTTTGAAAAAGTCGATTTTTGCGGTAAACCGGCTGTCATTTCGTATTTAAGTAAGAAAATCATTCCAATTAAATTTAATAATGTGCATTAAGCCTTAATAAATAAGCACCAAAGGGTGTGAATGGCATTTTGTTTTGTAATAAATGGGTAGCATTGCTTAAACGAGGCATTGTTTTCGTCAATATTTTCCAGGCGCTCAACGGAATCAGTTCCGTGAAGTGTAAACTTTTTCCATTTCGGTAGTTTTAAAACGTGTTCGAATTTGTAATGTGATTAAGTTATATCTTTACTAACAAAAAATAATTTTATTAATATAGATAATTAACAAAACGTTCAGAAAGTGATAAACTTCAAACCTCGGTTGTCGGACAAAAGTAGTATGGAATATTGTTTTAAATAATTTTTACGATCATGATATGATCCAAAAGTCAACTTTTTAGACCCCTTTCACGTTGATGTCTAAAAAAATAAAAAAACTTCATACATCATCGGCCTACTCTAATAGGCAGTCCTATGTTTGGTGTTATAAATATTATTTATGGCATTGTTGGTAATTTTATTCATTTGATTTAACCCGTGAATTATTTTACAAATAAAAATTGCAACATAACATAATCAAGCTCCCATATAGTAAAAAAGCGAGTCACAAAATTAAATTTTATGTTGGGCAGTAAAAAAATATTATGATTTGGGAAAAAAAAATAAAAAACAAAAAAAAAACAGAGGGTTAAGAAGTATGTGTTTAACAACTTATAAATGAAACATGTGTACATTGTTGTTATTAGATTATACATATGCGTATATTTATATATGCCATATTTCAAGATTCAATATAAATAAAATAAGTTTAAAAAAAATTAAATTGTTTGTTGTTTTTCTGTGAAATATTCAGTTCATTAAGGCACTATGATCAGTCTTACACTTTAAGTCCAGGTAAATAAGTTTTAAGGTTTAATGAACGATTAATTACAATATTTTGACTGTGTCCAAATGTTTGTAGACACAATACTAGATCTCACTACAGAGAATTGTTAAGATTTACAAATTATAACAAAGATGGAGAACATTTTAGAGATGGAAATTCTACTCTATTATTTTACTAAAATCAACCAGATGGAAGAATTGAAGAAATATGGATATTCAAACATAAGCAAAATGGTGAATGTTACATGATGTGTTAAGTGGCCACTTAAACCAGCCAATGACAGGTCAAACTCCCTGTAAATGCCTAGACTTCCACATTTCCTTCTCTAAAGTGTTATTTATCTCTGTTGTAATTTGTAAATATTAATAACTCCCTAGACGGTGTAATCCAGTATTTTGTGTACTTCCATTAAAATGCACTGAAAATGTATTTAAATCAACTGCTGCAAGAAATTGTTTTCAGGTGTTGCCTAGTATGTGAAATAATTCAGTCGAGTTGAAATACGGAATTTTACCTGTCCCAGTAATGATGGTACATCGATTATACCATTTAGCATGCCGAACATATATATGGAGTCAATATTAGTTTTATGTTTTTGTAGACTAGAAATATTTAACATTGACTCTATATCAGCATAAGAATAATTCCCTCTCTCTAGTCCAAGCATCCACGCTACGTTTCAAAGCAAGCGATGTTGGACTGATTCAATGAGATTTATGCGATTTAGAAAGAGTGGAGACCAGACCACGGAGGCATATTCTAGAAGAGGGCGAACAGTTAAGCAATTAATAGTTTTGATAGTTCGGACATTAGTAAAATCAGAGGACATTCTGTTAACGAAGCCAAGTAACTTCAGTGATTTATTTGCTTTATTATCTATATGCTCGTTGTGTGTCAGTTTACAGTCCAAAACAACACCTAAATCTCTGATGGACTTAACTACATCAATTTTGGAGTTTTCCATTAGGTGCTCGAAGGAAATCGGTACATGAAAGTAAGATATAGTATTCTAGTGTGAAAACACTCTTTTAAGTAAATATTTCATATCAACCATATCGGGAATCAATCGTGAGACCTCTCGCATGATAGGCAAACGCGTTGACCACTACACCACGGGGCCGACGGTTTTAATATTCTGTCTGAGAACTTTTCAGTCAATCCAAATTATGTAGACTTATTATTTATGTAAATTGTAAAGATTTTGTATAAAATTTCAAATATTTGGCTATAGAAAAAAAACTGACAAACACGTGTTTCGTGATGAAATCATTTAAAAAATATTTTGTAACTATTTGAATCCATTAGTCTAATTTGTAAGTAGGGATAACTTCTATATCGATATTATACACAGGATGATCCTAAATTTAAATCAATGACATTTCGATTGAGTTTTTTATTTCATTATTCTCTTTCGGCACATATCGGTATAGGGCACTGCATTGTTACACAAACCGCAGCGTATTTTGATTATTTTCGTCACATGAGCGTAAGATGATCAGTCTTACGCTTCAGGTGCCAGTTCTGGGACTATGAAATAGCATAATGTAAAAACATATTTTTAAATAAATATTTATGTCAATCATGCCGGGAATGGAACTCGAAACCTCTTGCATGGTAGGGAAACGTGCTGATCATTAGATCACAACGTGAATCAAATTTTAAAAAAGGTGTAAATGACCAGACTTGGAATGACGCAGACAGAAATTTGGAAGCTGTTCGCGGACACCACACGCCATAAGCTCCAATTAGTGATCAGTGTGATAACGTGTAATGATGATGACGATTATAGGAAATGAATATTTTATGTTACTCAAATAAGATTAAAAACAGTGTTTGATCGACATTATTTTTTAATTATTGGTAATAATTATTTTTTCTTTTGCTTTAATTTTACCTGCTCCCAACGTAAAGGAAAAATGAATGTAGTTATGCAGGAAGCAGCCAGCCATAAAAAAAGTCAAACAGAGATAATAGCACCTTTGTGAAAAAAGTGAATAAGTTGTTGGATAAGAAGTTGGAATGCTTTTGACTTTAACAAATGATAAACAAGGAATATATTAGTTTTTTCTTTTCTTTACAAACAAGAATTTAATTATGTATTTGACCAGTTTTAATGGTTTTTAAATACCTTAAGATTTTCTAGTGATGTGGGTGTTTTCTGCAAATTGAGGAATACCGCTTTTGTGATGGATACCATTTTGGATACCATTTGTATGAAAGCGGTCTGGCTGTTTAGCAGAACAGAATTGACCTTACTGCGCCCGATAACATCAATATCTCATTTTTTCAAAACTTTTGACTGGCTGCTTTCTGCATAACTACGTTCAAATTAGACTTTCGCTTCAGATCTGGGACTAAGAAATATTGTAATTGAAAGAAACTCGATGTTTTGACGATCGTCAAGTTGAGACTATTGTCGATCGTCAATTGTCGCATGTAATTTTATCGTTTATTAATGTTTGTAAAGAATTTACAAATTGTCTAGTATCGTACATCCCTATACATTATAAAAATATATGTCTTCATGTAAATATTTGCGTTCTTATGATTTATGTCATGTAACACACATATAAAAACATTTTAAATTTCTCTACGCCAAAGTGGACAAATTTGAGTAACGCGATGATGGATTGCCGTCGACATAAGTAAACCCTGTTTTAAGACATAAAAATTATACTTTTTTCATCATCATCATTATCATTCCTTTTCTGCACCTAATGGCGCATAGAGCACTGCATTGCTACACCAATCGCAGCGTATCTTGATTTATTGTTACATGAAGGTGAAATGATCAGTCTGATATTCTGTATATTTCATATCAACCATGTCGCGAATCGAACCCAAAACCTCCCGCATGGTAGTCAAACGCGCTGACCATTACGCCACGAGACCGACAAATATTAGACTTTCACTTTGGATCTGGGACTAAGTTATATTGCAATTGAATAAAACTTGACGTTTTTACTATTTAACTAGCCAAAAACACAATACACGATAAAAAAAAAATGTTTTGGAAAAAAAGTGGTTACGTACTACAATTAAAAAGAACTTAATTTTTTTATTTTATTTAAAGAAATATTAGTGTTTTTATAATTTAACGAAATATTTCAATTTTGGTGGCCATTTTCAACGAGTTGTAATTGTAAAAAATCACTATAAGAATATGGAAATCAAGTTGGGGTAGAGTGGGGTTTGAACCTCGAACCTCTGGCCCATGAGTCTGCAACACTAGCCATGGGACCAGTATCAATCAACCTCTAAGACTCTTCGCGATCACAAAGTAAAGCAATCAGTATCCACTCAGGTTGAGGCTCTTATAACATTTCCACTGTTCTGCTGTTATATGATATATTTTTGTTCTATGAAAAAATATAGAAAATAATATATCCTAAAATTGGTTAATCTATTGTTTTCTAAGTATATTAAGTTAAAATACGAGCGTTTTCAAACACCCTTAACAAGGAATCGGTTGTTAGCCAAACAGTAGTCATTATTGACGTTAAGCCCCACTAGATCCCGCCTTTGTAAAGGTTTTGTATCGACACGACCCCACAGTACCGGAATCAATCGAACAATGGCATTATCAATGTATAATTAGACCGTCCAGACTATGCAAAACTGGCCCGAGGGTTTTATGTCTGTTGTTTTATCTACTGGGCCTAATGCCACACTGCAGAATGCCAAGGGAGCCAAAATATATACTGCGATATCCGATTCATTTGGTTTTAAGATTTAATTGAATGGCTGTTGGACTCACCCATAGATGCAGCATCTAGCTTTCGTAGAAGGAACTTATGAAACATAATATTATTTTTACATAAAAGGATGAAATTATTTCTCATAAAAATAAAACAATATAGGTAGTAGAATTTGAGAAAACTAACAAACATTATGGAAGCAAACTGTGTTTTTAAAACTTTTTAAAGTAATAGTTTACGTTCAGGTTGATTTGTTATTTCTAAATGGGCAAAAAATTCAGTGGTAATGGTATTAATATTTTTTTCGTGCGACGCCGACGTCGGATTTTTTTTTTACAAAGGTATGCATATTTTGAATTACCCGAAAACGAGACGTCTCGCATCCTGTGGGACAAACGGCACGTATGACGTTTTGGCGCCAAACTTGTACGCAATGTTTATTAGAAGCGCAGTTGACAGTCCATACCGCGTGACGTCAAAATGACGTGATGCTAACTGCGAACCGCATGTGCTCATTTTTAAATTCGAAAATTCTAAATGAAAACCTGTTTTGATTACATTGATAGTTATATCATTAGAATTGTAAAAATATGCTCTAAATAAACATTTTGTATTTAACGTTTTTGCCGAATTGAAAAAAACCCTATAACAGATTACCAGTAACACTTACATAGACATGCAAACCAAAATATAACTTGACTTGTCATCTTTTATTACTGTACAAGTTGACCATTTGCTCCCCGAAGGTACAAATTTGCACTGATGTAAAATAACTCGTATTTCACTTATATGATATAACTAATTAATACATAATCGTTTGCAAGCTTTAAATAACATTATTAAAAAAGAAATAGTTCAAAAACTCTACTCAATATTTGTTCGGGGTTCAAAGGATTAAAATAATTGTAAAAAATACGACTCATGAACAGGGTTGTCATATTTTGCTAGATTCTTATCGGAATGTTCTGGGGTTGGGAGGTGTAATAACAAAAATGCAGACTCATAATGAATAAAACAAAATATTATAGGAGCATATTTCTACATTTTATGTGTACTATGAAGTAGGTACTTACTGAGCACATTTTTCTGATGATTTTCCTTTTTTCAAAAGTTATTTTTGTTCTTTTACATATTTGTAGAACTCCATGCAAGTCATGTAAAAACTTACATTATAATGCAACACTGATTTTACGTACTTGGCAAGAGAGGATTTCCATCATCGGTCCACTGGGCTGACGTCAATTTTATTACTATTTTTACCGTGGCGTTTTGGGGAGTAATTCAAAATTGATAAAAACGTAAAGAATTAAACAGAAAAAAAAGAATTTAAAGAATTGCAAAAATAAATCTACCTTTCGTCCACAGAATCTGTTGACAATTAATCTATCGGGGCAGTTCAGCCTTTATGATTTTTGTAAGATACATACATTGCTGAAAGCATTTGCCACCCAATCTATCTTGCTCGTAGTCAGTAAAGCCTCCGCGGCGGCGTGCTGTATTGTGTAAGGTTTGTTTGGACACAGTGCTTAATAACGGTCACAGTGGTCACAGTATCGAGAGGGATGACAACCCTACTCATGAAATAAAAAGTAAATATAACATAAATAAAAAATAAAGCAAAATAACGAAATACGTTTCAAAAATATTTACACATCACTCTTAAATTTAAATGTCCTTCTGAATTGTAAGCATACAGCTCATGAGCAAGTTCTTATATGTTTATATATATGTATATATTGCTTCAATTGTAATATGCTTAACCTACATTAATAATAATTTTATTAAAAAAACATTTGAATAAATTGCATTAAATTAAAAATTGAGACGATAATTAAAATAAAAAACTTTTTTCCATTAGCCATAATTTGAGCATACGCCTAACTCCTGTATTTAACTAAATATTTTTGATATTGTTTGGTAACATGTTACGTATATTTTAGGTAAACTGTATTGCAGTGTCCTTTTGCCATATTAATTACAATATTTATCGCAGTTTTGTTTATAATTTATTATTTTTTTACGAACTGACAAATAAGATATTTTTTTATTTTTTCGTATGTTCTTTAGCGTTGCAGAAGCAAGTGCGAATAATCTGCATAAAGTGCTAATAGTACACCATACCTACTCAGAAGGATACAATCAGAAATTTGATAAGTATCTAAGATGTAAGTATTTCATCAAAAGAATTTAAAATATATTCCATGTGGTATTGCGACCAACACACATTTTCTTGATCGAGAGTGGGTCTTCCAGAATCACCACAATTATATGATTTTTGTAGACGTGAAATTTCTATCAATTTTTATATTTTGAAACTGAACAAAAAGAACATAAAACTTTGTAGCAAGATAAACAAGGGACGTAAAATAATGGTATACAATATATATATTCATAGACACGATAAACATATAAGATTTCAAGCTCAACCATGCCAATCTATCTCCATCCCACACTGCTTAAGTGGCGAAGAGATCTACGAAAAGCCGGAAGATCTATCCCAAAGAATTGACCAATCTACATACACGTTCTGGACATTGGGGCATAAAAACGAAAGTTTCTCTTAGAAGATTCAATTAATAGAAAATATTGATTTCTGGTGATATAAGAACGTGAAAAGAAATTGATTGAAACAGATATGGTTATAATGTAAGAACCTTAGAGTAAATACATCTGTAAGAACATTACTTATGTAATCAATTTGTTTCTTTTTTGGGTGATGCCGTGTGTGGGTTGGATTTGTTCTGACGTTTCGGCTACCATTGCAGGAGCGTAATGAATATTGACAGCATTATTATTGGAAGCAGCGAATTGACAATATTATTGAATTGGAGGCTACAAAGAAGAACAAGGAAGAATATATTACAAGAGGAACTGCATACCTACCATATGTACAAAATGTTACCGAGAGAATAGTCAAAGTGCTGAAAAAACATAACATTGGAACAACGTTTGGGACTGTGGGAAAAATAAAGAACCATTTATTAAACCCAAAAGATAAGAATCCCCTGGAAACGGAAGCTGTTTATAAACTCAATTGCCAAGGATGAGATAAAGTGTACATAGAACAAACAGGGCGCACAGTAAATAAAAGGATTGACGAACACAAAAGAGCACGTAAACTTGGGCATCTTGACAAATCTGCAATAGCGAAACACTTTAAAGACATCGGAAATTTTCAACACTCAATTTACTCTGAAGATGGCTCCTGCAATGATAGCCAAAACGTCGGAACAAATCCAACACACACGGAATCACCCAAAAAAGAAACAAATTGGTTACAGTGACCGTGAAAACCTTCGTACCTATTTTATTTATGTATTTTGTTAAAATTACCTTTTTAACAATATACATAAGAACTTTTATAGAACACATTTTTTTCCTAATCATTTAATTTGTAAAAAATAGGTACTATTAAGTAACATTCATGGCTAAGGTAGTCATTTCATCAGTTTTGTCTTTTTCTCATATTTTTCCTGGGAGTTGTATAACTTTCATTCTCTCCTTATATTTTTCTAAGGTATATCACGTTTATCTGTTTTTCATATTTATAATACGTACATCACCGTCTTCAAGATTGTTTTTTTTGTGTTTGCCATTTAATTTGGCATCGCATATTAAGACGCATTCCTCAGTGGTAGGTCCAAGGATCTTTAATTGGCTAGATCAGGCGACACGGCGGTCCAAATCATTTTAAAATTACACATCTAGTTTGAATAATTGGTTTTCATTAGGAACTGATCGCTAGGAGGATGAGGAATTACTGGTGAAAGTAATTTATTTATTTATTTATTAACGGACATTGTCCATGTATACAATTTATAAGGTTTAAATATTGCAATAAAAGAATAGTTTAAAACATTGTAAAAAAAAAAGAAAGAAGCATTGACAAACATAAGGGACATCGAGACAAGATCTGGACTATTTATTTAGTGCTCGTTTAAATTGTTGTAAACTTAAACCAAAAAAGTCCAGATCTTGTCTTGAGTTAACAATACGACAAAGGCGGGTCATTGGAGAATTTAGGCCATAGTTTGTTTTATGCTGATCGATGAACAGTACTTCATTGTTTCTCAATCTACGAGTCGGAATATTGAATTTTACTTGTCCCAGTAATGATGAAACATCGATTATACCATTTAGTATGCCGAACATATATATGGAGTCAATATTAGTTCTACGTTTTTGTAGACTAGAAATATTTAACATTTACTCTATTTCAGCATAAGAATATTTATCTCTCTCTAGTCCAAGCATCCACGCTATTTTTCGAAACAAGCGATGTTGGACTGATTCAATGTGATTTATGCGATTGACATAGAATGGAGACCAGACCACTGAGGCATTTTCAAGAAGAGGGCGAACAGTTGAGCAATAAAGAGTTTTGATTGTACGGACATTAGTAAAATCAGAGGATATTCTGTTAATGAAGCCAAGTAATTTCAGTGATTTATTTACTGTATTATCTATATGCTTGTTGTATGTCAGTTTATAGTCCAAAACAACTCCTAAATCTCTGATGGACTTGACTACATCAATTTTGGAGTTTTCTAATAGGTACTCGAAGAAAATTGGTTGTTTTGTTTTATGAAATGACATTATTTTGCATTTTTTAAGATTTAGTTCTAATTTATTGACTTTACACCATTGGTTAAAAGAGTTAATGTCTGATTGAAGAAGAAAGCAGTCTTGTAAAGTTATAAAGAGATGCCCAATTATATTTATAAATATGTATACTACGAAAATATGTTTATGTATGTATGAATTACAAATATAAATGTATATGTACGTAGATGTATATGTACAAGTATAAATGCATTACAGACGCCTTGACTCGGCGGATTTTCTAGTGAGTAGCGGCAAGTTCACAGATATGGTTCGTGTTCCTTTAAGCTGTGCCCTGTTCTTAAATCTATATACAGTAATTTCATTCATAATAAATATGAATACTCGTAAAATCATCAATGATTTGTATTTACGTTGTTATTCTGTTGTGGTTAATATCTCGCAGTAAACATGAATACTCATATGAATAAAAAGCGTTATTTTCATGCATAAACTGATGTAGGTACTAACCAAGATCATAGCTTTAGGCACAAAGGGTCATACATCGTTTTACATCTCAGTCATGTTCTCTTTAGCCAAAGGGATTCTCAACTTTTATTTTACATTTTAAATGTAAGTATTTTAACAACGCTGTTATATTGTTGTGAATGAAATACAAAATACGTGAAAATCAATTCATTATCAAAAAATAATTATGTCAAATATTTATTTTTAGAAAATTAATGGACATATTACCCAACATTACAAACATTGAATGAGGAATATTCAATGAAATCTTTTTATTTTGTCGTAAAATTCCATTAATCGTCAAAAAAAAATTATGCCAAAAGATATTTATAGAAAATTTCAATAAAATCCATGATACGGAAAATAAGATAAAAAAAATATTTTCTAACACGCGGTAAAACTTAGAGCATTTAATTGTGTGGCGAAGATTCTGAAGAAAATGAACGGAAAAATAAATGATTTTATTAAGAATTAACTACTTTGAACCACATCACAAGTTCTTGCGATTCAACCAATCAACTACAGTGTTGGATAGATTTTCGGTTTCCAGGAAACCAACTCCGCAGTCAAAATTACAAAACTTTAAACGATGATGAAAAGTAATAAAGGTCTATGAAATACTGTCCAGTAAAAAAAAATTTTTTGCTAAATATTGGTACCGTAAAAAATATTTTTAAATTTGTAATTTTGAATTACCGCGAAAACGGTCATTCCATTGGCCACGCCTCTAATACGTCACGATTCAAGTTTATTTGTTCCTGACCATTCAAATTTGTTAAGAACATTATCACAAATCTTGACGTCATAATAACCAAGGCCAAACACGGCGCGTTTTTCTAGCATCGTATTTTTATTATTTTTTAAATATCTTTATATGTGAAAACATTTGTCCACAATATCCATATTGATTTTGAAAATACATTTGATTTTTCTTGATACATTTCAAATATTTTTATTGGTATTTGTAATAATGTGACATTTCCTTATTTAGAAAAATCTTTCATTTAATAATGAACGCTTCAGCGTTTTTACTTTACAAAAAACAACAATCATCAATATAATTATTTGAGAAATATGCATGTTCAAACTGGCAGAATAGTAAATTCTTCATGGAATATAAATTTGTTAATTAGTGAGACGTTATAACTTCTGTAAATGCCTTGACTTCCACATTCTCTTCTCAAAAAAGTCTTGCATCTATGTTGAAATATGTCGATATCAAAACCGGTGGCTAAAAAAGAATTTTACTCGAAATTCTCGACATCAAAAAATGGTAATTCGAAGAGAATGATCACCCGAAGCCTTTGTTTTTTCAGTTTAGGCATTGTTTCTGTAAATAATATATTCTAGGCGGTCCCAGGACATATATGGAGAGGACTAGCTTCAAGTCATGACCCAAACATCCAAAAACAATCTACCCGCCTATTATCGATATTACACAGGCGGCCGCGTCCTTTGGGAACATCACAAGAATTTGAAATTTAAATTCAGAACGACCGCGACTTGCAAGGCTCAAAACTACTGACCGTTGAAAATCAAGGTAAGCATTTTGGCCTCACATCGAAAGGGAAACACGACAATGTTCTAATAAACGAATAAATTCGTTAAGACTTAAAAAAATAATATTAAGAGGATGTTGGTCGGTCTGACCTTTCTTCTTCTTCGCAGTCTCAATCCTGGGGATTGGTTTGCAGCAAAGTCCTGCATCTCGTCCTCCATTGGTCTCTATTTTCTGCAGCCCTCTTCAGCTCGACATATGAGGCGCAGTTTAAATCTTCGCACACTTGGATGTGTGGAAATGTCAATGTTCAAACATGGGCAGAATAGTAAATGTTACACAGTGTGTAAAGTAGCCACTTAAACCAGCCAATGACTGGTCATAAGCCTTGTAGTTGCCTAGACTTCTATATTACCTTCTCTTAAATGATCTTCATCTCTGTTGTAATATGTTAGTTTAATTTTTTTTCCAAAAAAATCTTTGTTGACTCGAATCTTTTCATTCGCGTATTTTTATTTTTGTGAATTTAAATTAACGGCTTTCAATGCCCCTATCGACGTTAGAGGAACCTTAGTACGTACAGTCAATTTGTCTGTCAACAGATAAAAGAGTTAGGGAAATGTGGATGTTTAAACCTTGGCAGAATGGTGAATGTTACTCAGTGTGTAAAGTGGCCCCTTAAACCAGTTAATGACAGGTCATGCTTAGATTTCCAAGTCCCTACTCAAAATTGTTTTTCCTCTCTTCTGCAACAAATTTAAATCTAAATAACTCCCTAGAGAGGAAATCCAGCCTGTCTACAAACATTTGGATGCACTCAAAACATTATTGAATACATTTTCATTTAAATTACTTATCTGGTCCATAGACACGTTTCGGAGGATCAAATGTATTACAATTTGATATTTGTGTAATCAATTAAAATAACAATTGGAGCCGGGTCGCGGACTCACAAATCAGAGGTCCGTAGTTCGAACTCTGCTCTGCCTCAACCTGATTCCTATTTTCTAATAGCGAGTTATATCCAACTCGTTAAAAATGACAGAAATTGGTTTTAGTGATAATAGCAATGGTTGATATCATACGTTTTAATGAAACATCATTATGATTTTTCTGCCTTGTGTTATAATGGTCAGTTTGTTTGCTTACCATACAAAAGGTTTAAGGTTTAATTACCCACCGGGTTGACATGAAACAAATATTTGTTTAAAAATGTGTTTTCACATCAGAATATTCCCTGGACTGGCACCTGAAACGAAAGACTAATCATCTTACCTTCAAGTAAAATAAAAAACAAGTGTAGTGCCCTATGCACCATTAGGAGAGAAATAGGAATAGCAAAAATAATAAATAAATGATTAAATTTATTTTTACTGACTAACAAACTAATGTATAAATTAAAGACGTGAGTAGATAAAGACGTTATGTTATTTTCTTGTTGCGTTCGATTTCACATAAATAAAGGTTGTATGTAAAAAAATTTATATATACACTAGTGTCTTCAATTCTTATAACATCACTTTAACTTTCAAAACTCTTTTATATTCCAATTCTATATGTTTTGATTGATGGGTAAAGGATCTTTTTTTGCATATTTTAGAATGAATTTATCTTTCAACATAATTTCATATTTTACTGCATCAATAGGGAAGCATTATGAATATTAATTTATTCCCACCGGTATATTTAGTTAGCCCCTTTGGTGAGTGGTTCATATTTTAGCTGTTGTTTTTCCAGTGCATGTTTCAGCGGAGTTCGCGATAAATGCACGCCGTTCAGTTTAAAATTGGAATACTGGAACATAGTCCCCGGGCGTATAAAAAGCTGAGTAGCTGATGCCAAGTCCAGTAGCTCGGCGCTTGTCGTCTGGCAGACACCCTTAGGGGGTGGTGCGGCTGGCACGCTATCCAGGAGTGCGTAAATACTCCTGCTAAGTCTTCTCATTTATCCGCAATAAAATATTCCAGAGAAAATAAAAGAGAAACGAAATGTTAATTACATTTAATACGGGCACCTTAAATAAAAAAAGACTCATATAATGCATACGAAAAATGACAATTTACTTAAATACAAGTAATTACGAGAATTAACTGCCATTTAAAGGAGACAAAAAAACTTTTTTAGAACATAATACGGATAAATAATATATGCAACATTAATGATTATTTAATTTTTTGTTTATTATTTCATGAGTATTTCATTAAAAATACATTCTTAAAAAAACCATGCAATTTGTAGATATCCGTCGATGCAAATCCAAATGCAAATACAAATATTTTTAGTAAAAAGTTATGTTTGTCGATCTTGCTATTTTGTAGTATATGTTATATTCCCGACACGTGCGGGCCAAATGTAAACGGTATGCAGCGTTGCTAACCCTACCAATTTTTTTATAAATCTACTAATTTTATGCGAAATCTACCAAATTTAATTAAAATTCTACCGAATTCATAGTTTTCATTTTTTGCATGGAAAAATTTATGCTACTTATTCGTCTCCAATAATGGTAAAATAAAAATTTAGGTTCCGTATGTTTGCGGCTGCAAATTTCGGAAAGTGATCAATGGATTGATTTTTTTTTTTACAAAACATTGCATTTTATTCGGAAGTTCCAACGGAAACGGAAAGTTTTATACGGTTTAAATTGACTCATAATTTGTGATAGTTAACAAGTACCTACTGAATGACAGTTCTACACAGTGCTGCTATTTTATCAATTTTAGCCAATGTGACAATACTTTATTTTTCCTACAATCTATATTTATATACATATGTATATAAATTAAAATTCCGTATGCTTGTGGCCGCAAATCTCGGAAAGTAATCGATGGATTGACTGAATTTTTTTATAGAAAATTGCATTTTCTTATATTCTACTAATTCAATTCTAGTCACAGCAAATTAAGATATTATTTAAGCAATCTGTTTTTATTTATTTATTAATTTTACATTTATGGCATAAATTGCCTTTAACAGATATTGAACATAAATGTGAAAAAAAAAACATATATAAAAACATAACCAAAAATTATAAAATTGCATAACTATAACTAACTTTTCTCAGTAAATGCATAGTTGCTAGACTATTTTTATTAACTTCACTAATAATTATTATCAGACAAAGCCACAGCGAAGCGTGGCCGGGTTTAACTAACAATCCCTTATAAATGAATAAACCAAAAAGTCACTTTTTTATGTTTGCTCGGAAAGCAAAGGTTTCTGCCTTCTGTTTAATTTTATAAATACTACTTAGCCTTCAGTCGTACATAATACAAACGTTGATTGGTTAGTATGGACAAATGGTTATTCCCGGACTTTAAAGTTGATTAATAAAATTTATGTAATTTCTCTTCATAATTTCAAAGTAAGGTGGAAATGGAAAGTCGGGGGATCAGTAGGTTTAATAGTATTGAAACGTTTTTGTTACATGTAACTATTTTCTGCTCAAATTCAGTTACATATTTCAGCAATTAGTAGTTATTATTTCACCATTGCATAAACTAACATAAGCTTAAACTTACGTTAAACGTAAAAATGTTCGTAAATTATTTTGACCTCACTGGAAATCAAATTCAGAACTCTCCAGTGTGTCAGGCAAGCGACAGCCATTTGGTGTTTATTAAAAAAAATCCACTTGCATGTCTAGCGAAATTTCGTACGCCGCTAGGACCATTCATCTACCGATTAATTTTCTGTATTTAACGATTTTCGCATGATGGATGTTGACAACACTGATGATGTGTAGCTCCTTGAAAATGAAGTCAGTTTGAATATATACCGATGGCTGAGTGTTCTCAATCAGCATTTTTTTAAAAAAAAAGAAATATTTGCGTTCTTATGATTTACCCAAATATTTAATTTTGAGGACCATTTTCAACGAGTTGTAAATAACTCACTATTAGAAAATGGGAATCAAGTTGGGGTAGAGTGGAATTCGAACCACAGACCTTTGGTCCGTGAGTCCGAGACACTAGCCACAGGACCACAACCCGATTAGTTCACATGTATTTTATTTATGATGTAGATAACGTTATTATTAGAGCATAAATAGGAATATATTAGTGTGTGCGCTATTTTAGGAATTAAAAAAATGAAAAATATGTACGTATTCTTGATAAACTGATATTGCTTACTGACAAATACAAAAAGAACATTCAGAGTTTTTTTTAAATATACTTTTTTTGTTAATTGACCATTAAACTTAAAATAAAAAATGGACATCGTATTATCAGCGCTGAGATTTTTTAAAGTTTTGTATTTCTAAAATTACTTCGCGTGTGAAGACTCAAGTTCTCTTCCGCTTCATCTCGGTCAGTTCTGCCGATTGGTCCGTTGTCTTATCGTAAAACGGAAATCTTTCACGACTCTCTTATCATCGGTTGATTCATATAAACGAGTGACGTCGTTTAAAGCAGATTTTAACTCATTTGTTTTTTTTCGAACATCTTCAAGAAACTTTGTCGCACAATTCAATGCTTTAATTTTTACCGCGTAATTTAAAATATTTTTTTAATCCAATTTACCGTAGAGCAGAAGTATGTTTTTGAATTTGGTTTTTTGAAAAGGAACACTTAGGTAAATGATGTTTTTATTGCAGTTTTCTTCATGTTATACGATAAAATAATTTTTAAAGACTAAGTCCAAATCTTTGAAGACGTTGATTTTCCTAAATATTACCAATAACGCACTAATTTATTCAATATATTTAACAATTTCTTTGATTCTGTTGCGATATTCTCAATAAGATTACGTACCTTGTATTGATAAATGTGGGTAAGTGTAACTTATATAATATTAGATTAAATAAAAAGCAAACTAGAAACGTGCTTTATCACATCTTAAATGCAAATACGTATATATGCATATTCCAACCTTGAAACATTTATGTTTTTTTTTTTAATCTTGCGTTTTTGATACTATCATCAAATGTTTCTCTGCGATTCTTCTCGATTGAATAGAAGCTTTTTTTTTGTATATCTAAGCTATATATTATATACTAGGTAGATAAATCCATAGATTGTATCGCGTTTAAAATGATGGAGAGTTTAGTTTTTTTTTTACTGAAATCATAAATACATAAGTCCAGGAACTATGCAATATTGACATGTCGGGAATCTAGTTCGAGATCTTTAGCTTGGTTAGCAAACATGCTTAACACCAATTCTGAAAAAATCAAACGTAGCGCAAAAAATGCAAAATATATATAATGGATTGTATTATTATTGCTCAGATTTTTTGAGGTTTTGTTATTTTGAAACTACTCCATCCGTGACGTCACGAGTTGTCGTCATTTGAGTTTTTTTTCGTCATGAGTTGTGCGGACATTTAAAAATAGCTGTCAAAATACTATAAACGTTAAAAAAAATAGCTTCCCGGAAAACTGAAATCTATCGTAACACAACAAAGCCATGATCGATTGATCTGTGATGGTTAATTTTTTTAATACATTAAAAAAAAATTCAAAGTAAAATGAAATGCTCTAAATTTTACCGCGTGTAAGAAAAAAAATTTGATAAGTTCCGTAAAAATGAACTTTCAAATTGAGTTTTTGTGACTGAATTGAATAAAACCAATGAAACTTTTACATGCAATCAAATCTGCTAAAATATTTCATGTCAACCATGTCGGAAATCGAACCCAAGACCTCTTGCGTGGCACGTAAACGCAGTGACCATTTCACCATGAAGCGGACCAAACCACTTTTTTTTTTTGTTTTGTTTTTATTTATTGGGGATATCAACAGTAATACATGTAACAAAAATACAACAAATAAAACATACAGAGAATAAAACCAATGACAGATATCCACAGAAATACATTAAATACACGTACAATACATACTAGTGTGTTTGTGTGAGTGTAAGTGAGTGAGAGGGTGGGTGAGTGGGTATTATATTGGAATGAGGGTGGAAATGTGTGTAAATATTGCACAAGTGTCAAGTGTCGAAAATAAAAATATACATAACATATTAAGAATTAAATTTACATAATAATTACCAATATTATTCATAATTTAGCCAGTACAAGCAGTAACATATCCTGCAAAAACTCAAGGTTTGTAACTACTTGCCAATACAGCCTTAAGTTCGATATAAACTTGATATTAAATTTGGAGCATTCCTTTCATGTACATTCTGATATTTCAGAATGGATATTGTACCGGCAGCCTTAGACGGTAACAAAAAACCAGTGGCAGTGATAAACAAGGTTCCCACACTTTTATAAACCCAAGCGTTACAAAATCGGAAAATATTAAACCTACTAATCGTTTTATCTAAATTAGTTGCAACATAGAGGGATAACATTTTGGAGAAGGAAATATCGAAATCTAGGCATTTACTTGTGACATGTCATTGGCTGGTTTTTTTTTTTATTCGATACATATTACAAAAATAATAACGCATCTCTAACTCTATGAGCCGTGTCTTGAGTTGGGATACAACATAATGGAAAGTGGAAACACGCATATTATTAAAGAATACTAAAAATAACAATTATTACATAATCAAAAATTTCAATAAACATCTGGAAAACACGCTTAATAGTATAAAAATCTATGCAATATATCGCTGCAGTCTCCTATAATGGTCTCTTCCCTTAGACACAATCCAAACTTCTACACTTTTCTTCAAATGGCTTTGGTTTTGAAAAACTTAACACGTTCATTCAGGACATTGATCACTTTTGGGGCCAAATTTTTTCAAGCGAAATTTTAAACGGCCATTTGTACAATGTGAAATATTTACTATTCTGCCAATGTTTAAACATCTATATTTCCTTAATTATTGTATCTGTTGACTTTTATGTAGTAAAAGAGATGAAACCATTATTGATGAGGGTGAGATTCATCTTGCTCAGTGTTTCTCACGGTGGGGCGCACTCCCCTCCGGTGGGGCATAACGCCTCAGAGGTGGGACACCACGCTTTAGAGATGAGACACGTCGGTATTCCACATATAAAGGAGAATACTCATCGGTCATATAAAAAATGCCTGAGATGTTCAACATTGAAATATAGGCCAAATTGTATTTAAAATAGAATGAAACTCGTTACAATTTCAATAATTATTTTAAAACACTGAAACTGCGCAGGATGTAGGAAAAATGGCATGGATTTGCAAAGAAACTTACACAAAATATCCGAATATTACTTTGCATGCCAGAAAATTATTATTACCCTTTCCCTCATCTTATTTGGTGGAATGTGGTTTTAGCGTCATAATCGATTTACTCATTAAAAAACTAAATCGATTGGATATAACTAATAGAGGCATAGAGGGGACCTAAAACTTAAATGAACTAAGCTAGATCCGGACATCAAATTTCTATGTTGCAAGCGTAGCTGAATTTAATGATAAATTAAGCGTCAAGATATGTGTTTGTTCTCAATTTCAATTGTCACTTTTGTTTTATTATTGTTTTCATTTTTATTTTATTCTACTTAATTACATTTTAAATTTGTGTTTTGTAATAATTTCTGTTATAATATATGTATTAAAATTGGTTTTATTTAATTCCATTAGGGGTTCATGTTTACAAACATATTACAATATGATTTGAAAATTTACCGGCTGTTTAATCAAAAAAGTTGCCGGTGGGGCATCTGACTTTTGAAAAGACTGCGGTGGGGCATCGTGTAAAGAAGGCTGGGAAATTATTTTACTTGCTAGGTAACGCCTGAAAACACATTTTTCAATTATAAAGTAAACTTTTTATACCAGTTAGTTAAATCGACAATATTTTGAGTATGTCCAAATGTTTGCTGACAGGCTGGATTTCTTCCCTATAGATTAATTCATTTTGGATGCGTATACACTTCAAATTGTTGTGCCATTCAATAAAGTAATCTCGTAAATTTTTTTGTTCTGTAAACATGGTTTTGTAAAAAAAGACACAGTTTGGAAAATCAGTTGCTTACTTTTATTAATTTTATTTTATTTTATTATGGAACATTTACTAGCAGCTGAACAAACATCAAAAGATTATTAATGTTATTGAATATTTGTATAAAGCCACTTACCGACTTTTCTGTATCTACCAGTTTCGAGACGTACCCGTACTTAATAATAAAGATGATAATAGTTTATAAAATAATTTAGGTGTTCGCCAATTAAAATAAAATTCTCGTCCTTCAGTTTACGTTGGAAGAACATTAAGAAATTTTGATATTCGTGTTAAAGAACACACGAGGAATCTTTACAATACCGATTTCTCTAAATTCGCAAATCATCAAATTAATTTTAATCATGACTTTAATAAAAACACAGGAGTTAAATTCTTGCATGCAACTGGGCGTTCGCAGCATTTTATAAAATTACATCCTCCAGCAAGATGTGACTCACTGCGACCCTACTGACAGTTCAAACCCCCACATTCGAGAAAAAAACATTTTTTTATTTAAAATTTCAGTGATAAACCCTTACGGGTTACATACATTTAACAAAATATTTTTACTTTTAAAATTCACACTCTGCTGTTTATAATAATATTTTTAACACCTTTTGTAAAAGTTGTCTGAGTCTTTTGTTTAGTTTTGTCTGGTAGTTTATTGTACAATTCAGTCTACGGTTTATTAGTCTCAATTGTCCCTTTTTCGTTTCAAAAGGTTGTATATGATATTTTTCTGATATTCTCGTATTGTGTTTATGTTTACTACAGTTTTTTTCAAGTTTTAATTCTTCGTCTACAATTACATCAGTGGCTTATTAATAAATAAACCTTAAGGATTTTAGTTTAAAGAGTTCAGTTACATTTAATTGTTTAGTTTGTTCTTTAGTTGCTGTTAGATAGGGAAGGTCATTTACCAACTTTAATATTTTATTTTGCTGTCTTTGTAGTCTGTTTATGTTATTTTGATTTCCTGTTCCCCATAGTAGTTGCATATAACATATTTTAGTTTTTACATAGGCTTCATACGTAAGGTCTTCGTTTCAGTCATTGTTTGTTAATACGTCTGTTTGATTTTTATAGAATAGTCCAATGTCGTCTCAACTTCATGAGCTGTCATTAAAGTATTGATATTATCTACAATAATGATATTGGTGTAGAAATAAATAAACGTGAAAGCGCTTACTTTAACCAGAGAAAAACGGTAAGTCCGAAACCAGCGTGAGGTGTCAACCCTGGCGGGCGATGCGGTGGTAGATCATCCGATGGCACCGGTACCGAGTGGCCGAGTTGAGGTCTGCGGTGGCGGTGACTGACAGCGGAGAGCGGAGTATCCCGGCTCGATGCCTATCTTCGCCTATATATCGAGTTACAGTGAAATAACACGAGTAACGTATATCGCGCATTGGACATTACCATTTTATTATGTGCCCGACAACGTTTACCATTCGCCGACGGACGAGATAAAGATTCTTCCAAGTCGCTCCGAATGCGGCTTATCGAGGCATCCGTTTCATGTTGATGGATTTTATGAGTCTTGTGATAATTAGTGAAGATGGTCTTATTAATTTCCGTCTATTGGAATCTGCTACTTCTTCCTGGACCATTTGTTTTCATTAAAAACCCTATCATTATCATATCTTATTTATGCAATTGACATAATTTATGTTTTAGTTTTTTTTAAACATCTGTGACTCGCGCCACTTAAAGCGGTCGTGCAGTATTTGTTTAAATAGGAATAAATACACGCTTTCTTATGTAGACAGTAATTTTTCATTGGTGAATTTGATATATATATATACGGGTGTAAAAAACACAAAAATACTAAGGAAAAGCTTGCAATCTCTTTAGGGAGTTTATCAAGATTGGTAAATCCACTGGTAGTGTAATCTAATTTAAAGCATGCAAGAGGTCTCAGGTTTAATTCCGGACATGGTTGATATGAAATATTTATTTTAAAGTTTTTTTTTAGAGTACAATATTTCAAAGTCCCTGGTCTGGCACCTGAAACGAAAGACTGATCATCTTACCTTCATGTAGCGAAAATGATCAAGATACGCTGCGGTTAGTATACCAATGCAATACTCTATGCACCATTAGTTTCGGAATGGGAATGAAGATGACGACAGCAAAATCAAAAAGGGTGAAATAATAAGTATACAGAGTGTTCATTAAACCCTGTCACATCCGAAACCACGATGATCAGTATGAGCAAGAAGACATATTGGCACATTAAAATAATATTTTAGAACGAATAAAATTTAAAAAAATAAAGTTTCAAAAAAGCAAATGGTTGCTTACTTCTGCCGGGGAGAAACGAGGAGGAGAGAGGGGGGAGTCTGATACTGCGCCGCGCTCCCCTCACTTCTCCCCTGCAGAAATAAACAACCATTTGTTTTTTTAAATATTTTATTTCAAAATTTTTCTTTGTTCTAATTTTTTTTCAAATATGCTAATATGTCTTCTTGCCCATACTGATCATCGTGGTTTCGGATGTGACAGGGTTTAAAGAGCACCGGTATATTGATATTATCTATGATCAACAAAAATACTACACAAACATCAACAGATAAAGGAATTTAAGAAATATAAATATATACATGCTCGTGCGAGATTTTCCTGAGTTAGGTTTTCCATAATGTTTGTCAAAATTCAATACCAAAAACACGTACGACTTTCAATCAGATTTTTGTTCAACAATTTAGTTCTGCAAAACGAAAGCCATTTTCAGGAGAAGTGAACAAGTTTGGGTTTTGTCTAAGGAAAGAGACCGTTGCAAGAGATTGCTGCGAGATCTCGCATAGATTTATATATAGTACTGCTAAGCGAGTTGTCCAGATGTTTATGTAATAATATTTTTTTTTTAGTATTATTTAATAATATGCATGCTTCTACTTTATATAATGTTGTATCCCAACTCAAGACAGGGCTCTTGGCCCCATGGAGAAAGAGATTTGTTATTATTTATTTTCTTATATGTATCTTTATATGAATAAATAAAATAAAAATAAATAACGCACGTAGGCATGCTCCTTAGCAAGTAATGCAAGGTTCGTACCTTCAGTCCAATCTAAAATAAAAATGGAATTTTGCTTCTGCATACAAACTCATTTCGTGATATTTGTTTTAACTGAATAGTTAATATTATACAGTATCATTTAAGCAAACCACTGACAGATCATATGCCCTCTAAATATTTAGACGTCCTGGTTCATATTCCCTAATAAAATATGTTCTTCATCTCTGTTTTTAAATGAAACATTTCGTATTAGATCGTTATAGATTACGATTTCGATGCATTTTTTTATATTTGAAAATCAACGGACTTCTTAGTACGAGTATATTCTCGTTATTTTTTATTGACGAAGAAGTTTGACAGTGAAAGGGGTATTGATATTGAATATCACGTCATTAGTATTTGATATAAACAATGCCAACTGAAAAACGAACGAGATAAATTAACATAGTTTTAGCTGCGTGCCTGAACTAACCGCATTGTTCAACCGCACATCCTATAGCTAACACCTGTATACTTCAGATTGATATAAAGATGAAATGATATGATTTTCTATTAAAATATCACGTGACCAATGGCCTGATGTTTTGTAGACGTCTTGTCGATGTGCTACCGGTTCATAGAGTTCGATTATCGCTTTCTGGATCAGTGATTAGGCGACCATTAGCTCAGATAAAAACCATCGGGAACCGATAACAAGATGACTGTTTTTTCGAAGAGGAGCAGAGATCCAATGGGACAAATCTTACTCTTTGTAAAAACAATTCACCCAAAGCAAAAATTTTATTAATGCAACCTTTTGACTTTCAAATGAAATAAATTTATCATTTATGTTCAAAACATCTTTCAAAGCTTTGTGGTCATACATTTTAATTGATGTTCTCGTAATTTTCGAAGTTTGGTAATTTTTTCATATACTTTGTATATTACGGTGATGGTAAATGTAAAAATGTATTTCAGTATTTTCATATTGGTGTAGTAAGTATCTTAACGAAAAGAGAAGTACGTCTCGAAACCGGTAGACATAAAAAGTCAGTAAATGGTTGTATATTTTATTTATTTATTTATTTACATACATAAGGTTATTGTACATTTTTTGAGACAATAAGTCCCAACTCCATGGGACTCAAAGTCCTGTGTTGAGATGGGACGAGCAATTATATGACACATACACATGAGTAATACATGTTTTGAGGTAGACAGCATTTCCTTTTTTTAATATTTAAAATACAGCATAATTTTTTTTTAAATATAGTTAATACCAAAATGAATAATACATAAAAATATGAAAGTCTTACAAAATTCATGGAATTAAAAAAATGTAGCTTGACGAGTTATGGACTTTTTTGGGTAGTGAACTGTGGTTTTAATACCAACTACACTAGTGTAATTGGTATAAACAGTAAAAGATACAGCGGAGTTATTTGTTTTAGCAAATACCTGGTCAATACAAGTGTCTACTTCCTGTGTAATTCTTGTTGGTACATTAATTAACGATACAAATCAATAGTGCATTAGAAGATAAGTGTATTCAATTACATCAGATATTCAAATAAGAATATTTATGTTGATATCTTCAGCTAAGACAATTTGTTTTGAATGTTTGTTTTCTTTCTAGGATCTGCTCGATAGATTGTAAAAGGAAACAGAGTTGTTTAAATGATCACCTGCTTCCCCTTCGCGAGATCTCCGAATGAAATAATAGGGCACGTCAGGAGTCAGATATGCTGAAGCATCTGAGCAACTGTCCATCACGAATTCTGTGGGTTTGTCGAACTAGATGATATTCGATACAGGCATTCGATTACGACCATTTTCGAAGCTTACGTCACTTGGGCTTTAGCTCGATCACCACTCAGATACCAAGTCAATTCCAACTGATATGAGTTTTACATTCCAAACATAACCGATAATTACAGGCTTGCTCAAATAAAATGAAAGATGCCAGCTTAGTTAAAGTATTTATATTAAAATTAATGTTGTGTATAATTTCAAACCCCCCTATAAACAAAAATGGAAAAGATGGTATGTTTTAATGTTATTTGAGAGCGAAAAAATAACTATGTTTATCTGAGAGAGCTCATCTAACTTCTTTCACAACACGGACTATCTCTTCGTTTTAGTAACGAGAGAACCCTTTTAATACCCTGTCATCGCTCTAATTTTCTTGCCTCCTCTTTCACAGTAGTAGCCGCTTGACTGTGGAATAATCCACCCACTAATGTTAAAGACAACCCCTTCTTTATTTACATTTAAGTCAAGATTGAAATGTCACTATCTAAATATTTAAATTGTTCCTTTATCCTTCTTATTTCCTTCCCATCTCCTCTCCTCTCTTCATAGTATAGGGATTTTTTAAATATATTTTTATTTCGTTAATCTTTGTTTTAAATTTTTGTATAAAATTGTAAGATTAAATATGTCCATTTATTTGTAATTTTTTCAAACTGAACGGTTTGGGTAGGTAAGAAGAAATTGCCTTAAGGCAATATGCCCGCCCTTATATGTTTATATATTGTTTATGTATATATTCTTTATGTACTTTTGTTTAATTTAATTTACTACGTACTCGTACTATTATTTGGCATATGATTTATTGCTCTTATTTCTTATATTTCTTACTATAGTATTGAGTGAGTTTCTAGAATACATATCTCAATTATCATTTCAATTGTTTTTTTACATATATATTCTTTTTCTGTTGATTTAAATGATACTTTTATTTGTTTCTTTTTTTAATACTAGTATATTTTACTATTATTTTATTGATTTTCATGATACCACTATTTTGTATATTTGATTATGTGTGATTCTTAATTTATATTTTAAAAACTATTTCTGATTATCTTTTTTTGCATTGTATTTTTTGGGATTTGATTATTTATTACATTTACCTTTTTTTCTAGATTGTTATTCTATGCCATAATAATTTGAAATATTTAATTTTACTATGTATTTTTATTGTTATTTATTGTGGCTTGACACGGGCATAGCCTAAAAAGCCTTAATAAATTCATAAATATTCAATTTTGTAATTTTGAATGAATAAATAAATAAAAAATAATAATTTCAATTTGTCTCGGTTATTTGTTTCAAACTTCACTATAAATTATAGATTAATATCAGCCATTCGTCGACCAATATGAAAATTAAAATGTTTCTAAAAACATACTTCTTCTTATCTTTCTTCTAACCCATCATGACCTACGGGATGAAAGCGAAAGCCACACCAACATCAGCAGCACAAAAAGCCTTCTCAGACTAGCGAAAGTGAGAACCCTACGCTCCATCGCAGGCAGAACTCTTTGAGATCGGATCAGAAATGAGACAATAAGGTTTGTCTGTGGTGATGAAGACATAGTAAGGGGTTAAGAAGCAGAAGGCGTTTTGGAAGAGACCATGTGAACCACATTGAAAATACCGAGGTTTTTGACAGCTACTAAGTCTGGAAACCTTAGCAGCAGAAGACTAACAGTGGTGCTATTCTGGATCTCCTCTACCCCCTAGGTCTGAAAAGTGATTGATTTGTGTATTTTTAATTTTGCATGCGCCTACACTTTTTGTCATTTTTCTTTGTTTATGGCCACGCTGATGGTTAAACGTCAAATGAATATAAACACGTGAAATCAAACATGATGATTTTAATTTAAAACATTATTGCAACCATAAGCATAAATCAGATTGAATTAATAAACAAAATAAATAAAATAAAAATTCTTAGAATGATAATGATATTATATCATATGATAAAAAATCTATAGTTAAAAAACATGTTTTAATATTTACGATATGAATGCAAATAAATTTGCAAACATGTAAAACACTAAATTTATCATAATCGTGTAAGAATCATTTAATAAATTATCCTGACGAAAGAATCTTCGCAATCCAACACGCGATTGTAAAGGATATCATTTTAAGGGTCCTTTTTACATTCGAAAGAAAAATCCTTTTGCCTCCAGGATTCGGTGTAAGTATAGATTAATGATCGCGTGCGTAATCGGGAAGCCGTCTCGGCTATTGTCAGGAAGCGTATAGAATTTTAAATTGCAATCGAATATTTTTTATTGAAAATAAAAATAAATAGCAATTTTCTGCAAAAACAACTTCCTGCAAGAAGGTGCGATTTATGTTTTTCTAAGAAAATGTTGTCAAACCTTATATTGGGTGTTTTTTTGTCAATTGAGGAAGACCTTACGTTAAAAAGTTTTTAAAAAAAGTTTATTTTAAATGTGTCATTTATATTTGTATTTTTATATATAAAAAAAGGAACATGTATTTGAGTTCTTATTATTTACTCAAATTTTTAAATTTCTGACCGTTTCTTGGGAGTTAAAGTGGGATTTAAACCTCAGTCTTTGTAAATATATTTTTTAATTTAACTGTTTGTGCATAATTTTAATGGTACATTGGCGGAATTATTGCCAATTGGAAAATTCTTCTAACCAACCAATTAAATACAGATCATTTGATTTCAAAGCGTTTGCTAAACATTTGTATGTGAATAACCTTAAATCACTACAATTACTTGATGGGAAAAAGGAATAAAAAGTGAAGAGGAAAGGAGGATAGATTAAGGAAGAGAAAAGAGATATTTCTTTAGACGTGGTTTGAATAAAGATATTTATCCGCGTGTCCACAAAACTATCACGGAACCACAATCCGGTCTTTAAATAGGATAATATTATTGTAATAGCATACAATTATATTTTTAACAATTCACATAAAAAACAATTATTACATCGTACACCGTAGTTTGAGTTAAGAATTAATAACATAGAAATGCATATACCTAACGGGTTTTCACTGTAAACAATATATACATTTAAAAAATTAAATTGGCAAATAAACTGTTTTGAAAAACAATTTTTTTTTTTTTAACATTATAGTATAATTTTAAGAAGTATTATAGCTTATTTTTAACATTTAAATATGTGAAACTTTTAGAACTCTATGCCCCCATTTTGCACCAAACTTTACAAATTTTACTACCGTTTTAAGGATTACCTACAAGCGTAGATAATAAAACACGCAAATATAAATGATTTTTATTTTGAAAAAACATATTATTATGTTCACTGTAATACACATAATTTTTTGCAAAAAGGGGGTGGCTCTAAATTTGCTTCCATATTGCACCATACATGCGGGGGCTTAGGATCCTAGAAAATTAACTATTAACATTGTGATTTAAGCAAACAAAAAAAGAACAAGGAGTGCGGATAAGAGTAGCAGGCACCACGTTCAACAGTATGAAGGCTGTCTGGAGGTTGGATATTTACTCAGTGAAAACCAAATGTCACCTATTTAACGCCAGCATAACACCTATTCTCCTCTGCGGATGCGAATTGTGGCACCTCACTAGGGCCTAAAACAGGCAAATTCTGAGTTTTGAAAAAAGAAAAATCTTAGGTGTGCGGTGGTGTTACTTTGTGGAAATGTAGTAATAAGATAACGGATGCAGCAAACTCGCGGAGACGATACTGTTGGCTAGGCCATATACTGCGGATGCCTCCTGTGAGTCTTGACCGCGCTTTCCTACTTTACAAGGCATCAGGTTCTCGACGTCCTGGACGTCCAATGTTGACTGTTCGTCGGCGGTTTATTTAAGAACTTCGGGACGAAAACCTGACTTGGGAGAACGCAAAGGAGTTGGCAGCCGATAGAGATGTATGGAAGCTCTTTGTGGATACCATATGCTCCAACTAGGGAGCGGCCATAATATAATAATGATGAGTTAAGCTTAGTTTCAGTTCGGCCATAATCATAATGAATTTTGAGTTTCGTCGGATCAAAATTCATATTTGCGTTTATCACAAAGCCATATTTGTAATACTAAACCCCAAAATATAAATATGGCATCACTGAAACTAAACTTAAATCACAGTTTGTATTTTTTGAGCTACCCCTCTGTGATCCTAAATCACAGCGTAATGACATATACAAATTTGGCAATATCTTGCTTGTTTTTTAATGGAATTGACTCTCTTGTAATTAAACGAAAGCATTTTTTCAAAACAAATATTAGATTAAAAAAAGTGTAATGGTGGAAAATTCGATCTGCATCCCTCTTTATGAAAGGTCTTCAAATGTATATCCAACGATTCATCAACTTATTTTTACTGGTTGGTAGAAATCAAATTTTTAAATCGTTTTTATAATGTGTTATTTGAAAACTGTGCCTTACTCCATTAATTCAGAACGTCATACCAACTAAAAGCACGAAACATGGGGGCGATCACATGTACTGTTGCGCCTCGAGGCTACAAAACCGAAGCGGTGGAATAAAAATTCGGTGGCTGCGTGATGGTACATCTCGTGTCAGCCAATTTGCATATCTCCAAAAGCTTCTGTGATTTTTTGCCCCGCATCCTCGGTTATTTTCCGTTTAAACATTCACACAGATAGATCCATAGTCGTGATGATAGAAAAATGATAATCTGCTGAGAGAATCGACGATTTCGCCGTCAGTGGTGTTAAAAAATCGTGGTGCACGAATCCACAAACTTCATCACTTCCAATAAATATCCTATTGCGAAATCATCGTCTGTTATTTTTTTTGCTTATAGTACGTGATAACAAGAAACATTATTGCAACCTTCTGATTGCTACTAACGTTCATATTCAAAACTAAATTACTTATGTTTCACGATGCTACCGTATTACCATATATAATAATACTGTTTGGACATTAATGCATTTACGTCAACCATGATGAAATAAGGCGATTGGCCATGATGTTTTACGATACTTATTAAATATATTATTTACTATCATTTCTATTCTCAGGGTAAACTGGAATAAAATCGAATTCTTAAACATGGCTCCGATTTCACTCCTATGGTATAATATGCAAGTGTTGAAAATAGGTAAAGGTTATTATTAACTCTCAAAAGACTGTGGTAATTAATCCCTTTGCGCGCGGTGATGTAACATCGCGTTACCACTAGAAAAAGACGGAATATTCGAAAGTTAAAACATTTGAAAAAAAAACATGGAGACATGGAGAGATGCTGTTTAATAATTCTTTTTCCATAATTTATGCAAATGAACATATAATTTAGTCTTGTTATAGCAAAATAAATTTGAAATCACAAATACGCCGTTCATGTTACGCGCGTGCGCCCCCCATTTCTTTACGATTAATGGCATATTTTGTAATTTGTTTTTATTATTCCATTTTTATTATTACCTGCATGTTTTCTAATTTAGATTTATATTGATTTTTACTAATGTTTTTTTATTATTCTTTTAATTTATTAAGCATCATTTAATGAAATAAAAAAAAAAACACGTGTAAAAGATAAAGTCCTTTCTAAACACAGGAATTTCCCAGCTAGTCGGGACCTGAAACAAAGAAACTCTGTACATTTTAAAACTGTGAAATATATAAATAAATAAATAAATAAATCACCGTCATCAACCAACTGCAGACAAAATCTGTTTTAGACAACAACCGCCCGAATAGCGTCTCTGTCTTCTTTGTTCTGACTTCTATCTTCGTGCTCTCTCTTGTATTAGGTATCTGTATGATGTGTTGCTGAATTAGTGGACATTTATTCTTTGCGTAGCAAGGATAAATATTTTTTTATTATTTATTATTATTATTTCCAAATCGGGTGTGTAAATGTCCATTTGAAGATTACAAAAAATACAAATTCATAATTTTAAAAAATAAAACAGAAATATTAAGGCTATAATACTTATGTCGACTAGTGTGACATCACAGCCACACAAGAGTTAAATTAAAAAGATGTAAATATATCAGTTTAGGCATCTACAGGGCTTATGACTTCTTATTGGCTGATTTAAGTGGCCACTTTACATATTGTGTAACATTCACCATTCTACCTATATTTGAACATCTGAATTTATTCAATTCATCCATCTGTTATTTTTTGTGAAGTTAAAGAGCTGAAACTTTTGTTGATGTGGGTGAGATTCATCTGATTATTTCACTCATTTACTGGCAACGCCGTCCTGGAAGGCCGTCGATGACGATCTTTCTGCTTTTTTCGGCGGAACTAAGGGGCGCTGGATTGACGTGGGAAGAGGCGAAAATGCTGGCTGGCGATATGGTCTCCTGGAGGCAACTGGTGATGTCCACATGCTCCACTGAGGAGCGGATGTGAAAAAGAAGAAGAAGAAAGACTAGGCAACACATGTAAATATTTTTTAATTTTTATACTCCTTAGACCACGTGGATTTATCAAAAATGTTTCAAGTTTCAACTCTGTTGTAGTATGTTAATATTAACAGCTCCCTAGGGGGTTGAATCCAGTTCATGTCTACATAAATTTGGACAAACTCGAGACATTGGTTAATAAATTTAAATTGAGTCAGTTCGTTCAAATGCTTGCTTACTGGCTGGATTTTCGTAATTTTTGCATTTGTTTTTACGTCACAATTTTTTGAAATTTTTATTACAAGCCTTCAAAATGGAATGTCAAATAAACGATGATGAGTAGTAGATTTTAGACAGCTTCTGTTTGCTTTTCACCAACGGAATAAAATAGAAAACAAATAAGGAGAATCTATTCTTGATTATTTTTTGTCTAAATTGTCCTTTTGTTCTCTTCATTTGGAAAAAACGGACAAAACTTATGTTACCAACCACACTTAAGATAAAAGTTTTGTCAACAATGTTTTGAGTATGTCCAAATGTTTGCGGACCGGCTGGATTTCCTCCCCAGGGAGTTATTCAGATTTAAATTTGCTTCAACAGAGAGGGAAAACCTTTAAAAAAAAGTAATATGGGAGTCTAGGCATTTACAGGGCTTGTGACCTGTAATTGGATGGTTTATGTGGCCACTTTACACACTGTTTAACATTCACCATTCTGCCTATGTTTGAACATCCACATTTCCTCAACTCGTTCATCTGTTGACTTTTGTAAAGTAAAAGAGCTGAAACCTTTATCATGTGGGTGAGATTCATTCGGCTGAACCAATTCACCTACTAGGCAACGCCTGAAAACAATTTTCCAATTTTTTATACTTCTTCTTTTACCAGGTAGTTAAAGTTTTGAGTATGTCCAAATGCTTACACACTGGCTGGATTTTCTCCCAAGGGAGTTGTTCATATTTAAATTTGTTGCAACAGAGGGAAAACATTTTTAAAAATGTTACACAGTGTGTAATGTGGCCACTTAAACCAGCCAATGACAGGTCATAAGCCATGTAAATACCTAGACTCGCATATTTCCTTCTCAAAAATGTTTTCCCTCTCTGTTTTTCATACTTAGTTTTTCGATATAAATAGAGTTGCTTAATTGTTATTGTATCTTAAGTTATTCATCATCATCATAATCCTTCTTTCCGCTCGGAGTGGAGCATAGAGCACTTAATTAGTAAACCAAATGCAGTGTGGTCCGATTATCTATCTCATGAAGGTAAAGTGATCAGTCTAACGCTTCAGGAGAAAAACGAAATACTGCAGTTTAAAAAACATTCTAAATCAAAATTTCAAGCACACGAGAATGTAAATCTGAATCAAGTATTATTGATAAGATTAAGAAAGGATCTCTGAGATGGTTTGGTCATGCAGAACGAATGGACGACAAAATAATGGTAAAACAAGTATGTATGGCGAAAATAAACGGCAACGTGAGACGAGGACGACCAAGGAAGACGTGGCATGATCAGATAAACCAAAATCTTATGTCTGGTCATGTCAAAAGCAGACAGAATCGAAGGGCATGTATGACAAGATGTATGAATGTGGAATAAGCTAGGAATGGATAGACGTGTGTGGCGGTCCATTCTCTATGCCTACCCCTACGGTAAATGGTGTGATGGTAGTAGTAGTAGTAATTTATATATATATATATATATATCAACGTTTCCTAACATTTGAAGTAAAAAATATGTGGAGTGACGACTCATATTTCTTTCTATTTTCGCTAAATAAAAGAATTATTTCTAAAATGACAAAAAACTGTATTGTTTTCAACGAGTCCGATGTTAAAAATAATAATAAATATACTCGTATTATTTTAACAGATTTATGAAATATTTTGTATTTCCGAAAGTACTTTTTGTGTACTTTACTCATTTCGTTAAATACAAATATCTCTCTGTAAGTATAATGATATTGTCCTGATGTTTTTAATTTTGGAATTCAGATATTTTCATTTCTTTTTTCTATTATGTAAGACATTTCGCGTCGCAGGAAACCGGGTTGTGGTCCCGTGGCTGGTGTTACGGATTCACGAATGGTCCAAAATTAATACCCACTCTATTACAACTTGATTTCATTTTCTTATAGTAAGTTATTAACAACAACAATTAATGGTCGCAAAAATTGAAATATTTGATAAAAAAACAGTATTGAATATGTGATCCCCTGGATTTTAATCCTTTCTGAATAAAGCAATAATTGTTGTAAACTGAGTATTATGGAGGGTTATAATATTTTAGTGTGATTATTTTCAGTGGGTTTTGAATTTTCCAATTAATCTTTTCCACGCAATATTCAAATAGCACACGTTATTAGGACCTGAAGAATAGCTTAGGGCTAAACTCATATCGTTTCTTGAACGTTTCATTTAATATTCATTTCTTTGGTGGAATTAACATAATTCCTGAACAAGGCGCGCCTTGAATAGCTCCCCATGTTACGCATATCGTATTTATATTTAATATTACTTGTTTGATTGATAGCAGCAATCGCCAATGGTTTTTATAATCGATTTGAAAATGATTGATAGATTTACGGAATAAAACAATCACTATCAAAACTTGGATTAATTAACATATTTTACCAAGGCATGGCAATTTATGTAAATAAGCATATACATTAGATACTATTCACTTCATAAAAAATGTATGAAAAACTCGAGAAAGCCAACAAAAATCACTGGAGCAAATTTTCAGAAACATATTTTTAGAGCAGTCCAATGTCACAAGGTCGCGTTTGTTCATTTAAAAGTAATATGAAATTGTTTTATTAACATTTCATTAGCCATATCGTGGGCATACAAGAGAAATTGACCAAGTGACAAAATCAATAATGTTAAGGGGAGGGATTTTAGTGTTTTTCTAGAGTTCAATTGCTTCTCAAAGATCAGATTTTTCAAGTAGGTGGTTGGTAATTTCACATTATATGTACGGTATTTTTATCTTTAATCTAAAGTAAAAAAGTATTAAAAAACCTTATTGTTTTTATATAAAATTAAAAATAAAAAAACTAACTCAATTTAACCTGTAAAATTTGTCATCAAATTTTGCAGATAATCATTTTTGTTTCGTTCATTGAGGGAGGTAGTTTAAACTATTAATGATGTTTTTGGGATTTTTTATTTCAATTATCCATTTTCAATTTTTATAAAGGTTAAATAAACACAGATATACAATAGAAACGAAAAAGAACAAATAATAAGAAGTGTTACGAAATAATCTAAATAATAAATTTGATTAATCAACTTTTTATTAAAAAAAACACATCTGTCAAATACAAAACGTATACCAACTTACTAAATACTAACTATTAACTCTAACTCTTTACTGCTAACATCAACCTACACGTTAAATTGATTAATTGTTACTTGGTCAATTCTTTGGATATTAAATTTTACAGTTTTAATTGTCAAAAATCTGTAAGCTTCAATCAAATGGTCACATATTTTAAAAACTAATTTTTTTTGGAGTTTCGGATCGACTTGGCATTTTTACCAGTCAAACATTATGCTAATACGATGTCAATAATCTAAATTTTGTCATTTTTGCAAATGGTCACTTTTACTTGTATAACCACGATATTATACATATTATAATATCACTTGGTATCAGATCATAAATACCATAGGCGTGTGGTGACAATTTCAAAAAAGGGAAGCAGACATTTGTTACTAGGTTTATAATGCGTAAAATATGTACCTTCAATTAACTCAGAAATTCGAGCCTAGTGCTTTGAAATAGACTGAAAATCAATTTTACGTCATAATTTCATCATAAAAAAAGTTTTTATCGTCTCAACAGATTTGACCGCTAAATTGGTTAAAAAAACAGCCATACTACGTGAAAAATAATATGGATTGATTTGTTCAAACTGCTTCCACAGAGCTTCTGAAGATCCCAGTTTGCGCATGCGTGGACTTTTGAATTCAGAACTTAATGACCGTCTTACTGAATTCAATAGACTTAAGTAGTTCCTTATTACAGAATTAGATGGAACACATTGAATTTGACTTTAGTTTGCACATAATTGCGAAGGCAAAAGGTTTTGTGTGGGCTTGTCGCAATTTTTTAGAAGTTATTGATGAATGAAAAACGATCGCATTTCAAATCGCTACATTTATAACAAACTAGTAAAAAATATCTGTTGTACTTACTAAAAATATAAGTGAACTTATTGCTTATTTTAAAACAATATATAAAAAATATTACAGATTGTTTAAGAGTTAAATTTTTAGGGATTTTCAATCTATGGACAAACCGCGTCATGATGTTTATCTACGTATATTTACAATTACAGAATTGAATAAATAAACGTATTATATACAAGCTACCTACAATAAAACATTTAGTGAAAATACAACAATTTGATAAGGTATATTAAAGACATTCTAATATTTTACATAACTTTTACCCTTTTAATTACACATAATGAATTGTTTAGAATTTTTAGTTATAAATTTAAATGTATATGGAAATAGATAGACAGGAGAGGAGTGTAGTTAGATTCATCATTTTTTATATCAACTAAGTGGCCCAGACCAGATAAAAACGACATCAAAACGGTTGCAGGTCCAAGGTGGCAAAAAATGGCTGACAGGGAATTGTGGAGGTCTAAACGGAAGGCCTTTGTCCAACACTGTACTGAAAAAGTAGCCTGAGTAAGTAATCGCCTCTATACCATGTTTTTTCCAATTCATTGTCTTTCTCTCTTCTCTGTATCCATAATAAACATAAACAATGTAAATTGTGTAGTTTGTCTATTTTTTAAAGTTGTAATATAAAAGTATTGGAATGTTAAAAAAATGATTTTTATCATGCATTAGGTTATGATACATCCAAGAATACTATAAATATATTTTATATAGGTACGTCTCGAAACCAGTAGACAAAGAACAGTGTTTAACCAACATTCAATTAAATGTTTGACCACAAAACAAATGCTTGAAATCTCAAAAATGTGTTATTTATTTAAATACTTTATAAACATGTTCAGTTTACATACATATGCATAAGGGCGGGCTTATTGCTTTAAGGTGATTTCTTCATACCTACTTAAACCGTTCAATTTGAGAAAATCAGTGCCATATGAAAATGTTGTTGTTTTTTTAATAATTTTATTATAGAACAAAATAATACGTTCATATTTTTTTTAAAGTAAAAATCGACTAAATATCTACACTACACTATAAAGAGAGGGGGGATAAAGATGGAAGGAAAGAGGGAGGAAAAAAAACTTAAATATTCAGGAAGTGACATTTCAAACGTGATTTGAATGTAAATAAAGAAGGGAGTGTCTCTGACATTAATGTGTTCGATTTGATAGCTGCTCGAGAAATATTTAAAAAAAAAGAACTGTTTGTTTATCGTGCAGCGAAGTAATTGGTGCTTTGCCTCCCAAGTTTCTAAGTAAACAAAAGTCATTTTTTGTATTCTCAGCTTTAACAAACTAAACAAAGATGTAACGTATGATTTTGCTCCCTAAATATGACACCATAGTTTTATTGAAATATTTTAGATCTTTCGCTTAATTTGTTTAGAATTCTTTTACCTCAGCACTAATACGAATTGCTGTCAGCTCAGCTTAACTTTACTCCTAAAGTCTACCTTTTTATCAGATGTTTCAAATCTTGTAATGTATCTAACCTAACTCAAACTAATAATTAAATTATTTTTATTTATATTTATATATTTTTACTCATATTATTTTATTTGAAATAAAACAACAAATATTTTATAATTAAAAATATAATTGAATTTATTTGCCATTTACAGTTTTCTTTGTATTAATAACAACTTCAACGTAAACAAATAAAATTAGTCTATTATTATAAATTTAAGATTGATTATTATAAATTTAATATTAATTATCACTAATGTATAAGTACCCAATGGCAAAGCATTGATAGTTTATAGGGACAAATTAGTATTGTTTGATATTATGTTTATCTGTATATGTACATGTTTTTAAAGACTCTTTATTCAAAAAAATACTGTTCAACGATTTCTTTAAATAGAAAATAAATTAATAGCATTTATTTTATATTTGGCTGATAAATGCGATGGCCTCTTGGTGTTGTGGTCAGTGTGTTGTTATTTTGCCTTCCACGAAAGAGGTCATGGGTTCGATTCCCGACATGGTTGATGTAAAATATTTATTTTAAAGGGTGTTTTCACACTAGAATATTTCATAGTCCCTGGACTGGTACCTGAAGCGCAAGACTGATCATCTTACCTTCAAGTAACAAATATGATCAAGATACGCTGTGATTGGTGTACAAATGCAGTACCCTATGCACCATTCGTTGCGGAAAGGGAATGATTATGATGATGATGACAAATGTGTACCGACGTATTCCACGAATGAGTTATGTGCATTGAAACTGTTTTTATTCCAATGTAGGTAGGGGAGACCGAGGTGAGTTGTAACAGAGGAGAGTTGAAACAATGGTGATTTCGAAAAATCTATGATTGATGGCGAACTGGCAACATCGCGCATTTATTTTTTTTGACATGCCACTTGATGGAGTGGAAGAGAGAAAAAAATACCAAAAGTAAGTTTTGGACCTGTATTTTGATGGCTTGTTACTCGGTAGGTATTACGTGAACGCTGACGTGATATTATTTCCAATATGCACTGACTATTCAAGTTTCAAAGCGTGATATTGTAAACAGCTTGTTTCAACTCTCCTCTTTTATTTATTTTATTACTATAATATTTTGTAGTGTGAATTTGGACACCGAATTTTTTATTGTTCTTGTTTCAGAATGCCCAATCAATATGTACGAAAGACTCTATTGCTAAAATTTATGATTGCTGCAAGATAAAGCCTAACTAATATATTTTCATTGATGAACATACCAACGGTTGATTACAGCAGTTAAATTTATTTTACGCATATCATAGTATCAAAAATAGTATTATTTTTTGTATTTCAAAATAAAATAATAATCTCCAAATACCGAACTGTTACAACTTACATTGCCCTCTGTTTCAACTTACCTCGGTACTAGGAGAGTTGTAACGCAGGGAGTTTTTTAAGTTTTAGCCGATTTTCTCATTGACCCCTATTATTTTTTCCTATTATTTTGTTAATTATATATATTGTATAAAATTGGCTACGTTAAAGTATACAGTTCATTGAGGTAGGTCTATTTTAGGCTTAGATATACTAGACAATGTAAAAACTGTTTCAACCTTCCTCGGTCTCCCCTACATATGTATCGAAGTACTACGACCTATATGTAATATCAACTTTTAACCTCTACATAATTTTTAATGCTTTATACTTTTTACGTGTATTGTAAACAATAAATTAATTAATAATAGCGGCAGGTAAAATAAACCATATTAAAATCGTATCATCATATTATTGTCACCTTTCTCAAACCAACTTTCTTTATCACTCACCTATACCGCGTATACACAGACTAGGAAATGAATGTACCTCTCTTTTCGACATTTTTAACTCGAGTCTTCGTGAATTCAAATCAACTCTTTATAAATATTTTATGATGTTCCATAGTAACGATTAATTTAAAAAGTTACTTATGCTAATGATCTGCTATTAACTCATTTTACGTTTGTGAAATATACTGATTTTTTAAATATCTTTTGTATGCTGACATACAATACATATATTTGATTTAATTATGTATATGCTTCCACTTTCCACTATTTTCTATCCCAACTCAACACAGGGCCCTTAGCCTCATAAAGTTTGGGATATGTTGTTATTTCATTTTTTTGTAATATGTATGTACTTAAATGAAATAATTAAAATTAAAAAATAAATAAATACAAATATGTAAAAATATTTTTTTATTGTTATTTTTCTTTTTATAAATCCATGTTTTATGACTGTTTTTTATTTTTGTGTTACTAAAATTATTATAATGTAATATTTTATATTGCAAAAGGCCGTATAATAAATAAATAAATAACGTTCGATATAGTTTCTACCCTTTCATTCGATACTAATGAATTATATAAACGTAGCCTTATGCGTCGATTAGGATTGCTAATAATCTTATGAACTTTCAAACATAATCGTTCTGATAAATGTTATAACAGTAAATCTTTGTACATGAGTATAATCATTTACTGACTTTTCCATGTCTACCGGTTTCGAGACGTACCGCCTATTCGTCAGGACACTAATTTTACATGGTGAAGTTCACTATGGTGAAGATGTATAGTGGGATTTGCACTATAGACCTTCACTTTACACTTACATACATATGTTTACTCACATTCATTGAAATGTTTGGCCGCATACTGAATTCTTTACATAATAATGATTCAGCTTTTACGTTTCTTTTTAGTAAGGAAGAGTTTATATTCCCAATATATTTTCTAAAACAAATAATACTTTGGTTATAAATATTTGGTTGAAGTATATTTTTATTTATTTTTAATGTTTACAAACTTTTTGCATTTAAAAATAAAAATTACACACACTTTAAAATATTTTATTAACGCCCTCCGTGGTACAATGCGAACTCAAGCTCGGAAGAGAGAGAGAGAATGAGGTTAGATTAATAATAATAATTATTATTCTTATGGATAACTTATACAGCGCCATTTTCGTAATATAATACCTCAAGGGCGCTTTACAAAGTGATTATATAAAGATATAAATTAAATTTAACTTTTTAGTTTAAGAAAAATAATGTACTTTTTCATATTACTTTTCCACCTCATGCTAAGAATTTATTCAAATAATTTAGAGAACAAGTGGGTTTTAAGTTTCTTCCGAAATGTCACTTCACTCTCACAGTTTCGGATTTCTGCTGGGAGAGCATTCCATGCCGTAGGGCCTGCGACCGCAAATGCACGTTCGCCGAATTTAGTGCGCTGTTTGCATAGAGGTATAATAACTTTTCCTTTCGACGTAGATGTAGCTGATCTAAGCGTAAGACCTCTGTCAGCTAGTTCATCTGGAATGCAGAGTTCCCTTAGATATTCTGGAGCAGAGTTGTGCAGTGACTTATACATAAGCCAGCAGAGTTTGTATTCCACCCTCTGTGGAAAACGTAGCCAGTGCAATTCCCGAAGTAGTAGAGTAGAGTATTTAGAGATTCCAAAAATAAGTCTCGCTGCGGCATTTAGTACAGCCTGTAGGCGAGTCATTTTATTCATTGGTAGACCTGCGTAGATACCATTACAATAATCGACTCTAGACACTACAAACGCATTTATTAATTGACGGGCGGCATCAACTAGCAAATTTTTGCGTATGCATTTAATCTGTCTCAGCTGGTAAAAGCATGAACTTATCGTTCTACTAATTTGAGCGTCAAGAGAAAGGTCAGAATTAAGGATGACTCCCAGTAGTTTAACGGTGGTTAAAGCGGTACTTCTTAGGTAGTGCCGTGTCCTGGATCAAATTCTGTCGTCTGGCTGAAGCAATCCATAGAAAATTAAATCTTATATTTCTCAAGCCTTGGTGTACTGCGCTGTAATGCACCACTGTAATTAGGCCTACTGGCCCATTTTGGTGCAAAAAAAGTTAATATAATGGTACCTACATTAGTTTTTTATAATTTATCCAAAAAATAAAGTACATTAAATATTTTACTGCATATTTTTCAGTATACAAATAACAAATACCTAGATAAGCAAAGAAAAAAAAAACGAATTTAAAAAATCCTTTGTATGAACACTAACAATTTATTTTATAGTAAAAATAAATAATAAATGTCCCTCTGTCTAAACAAAGTAATCATATTTTCATTTGATATTCGCTGAAATGATTACAAAACTTTTTAAAAGCTGAATGGCAATAATCATTTGAAATCTTCCCTTACCGGCTATATATATTATTTTTTCTCCTTTTCCAGAAGACGGTATATTAAATTCCATTTCAAGCATGCCGTCAAAGCAAGATCTATAAGATTTATAGATCTTGCTTTTGACGACCCGCTGCGTTTGCTTCCAGCATGCACTTGATTTCTTGATAATTATAATAATTAAAGTATATTGACTACTATTGAAAAAGAAAATTAAAAACGTCATCGTTGTCATATTAGAAGACGAATAAAATTAAAGTTCTGGGATGTCGCAAGACTATTTTAACTCGTAAAGGTGTCGCGCACTCAAAAAAGTTGAAAAATACCGCTATAGACCGTACTTGTAAGAAAAAAAATGCTGAGATGCTTTCATGTAAAAAGTGAGTCGCAAAGCAACGCTTTATTTGTGAATTGCTTGTATTAAAAATAAGAAACTATCTTCCCAAATTTAATCTAATAACTGTACAATTGAGTGGATAAAAATGATATGAGAGGAACAGAGTAAATTCTTGGCATTTAGATAAATTTGACCTGGTATGACCGATTGAAATAGTCATTTGGCAAATTATGTACCGTTAATAAAAACAATTTTTATAAAAACAATAAAGTAGGCAACGATTTTTTGAATGCATTTATGTGAGCTTGCATTTATTTTAAATAATAAATTATTTAAAAAAAATCCCTTCCTGTATTGCCTAACCCTGGTAATTTCCACTTGATTGAACTTGCTTTGCAGAACTGCTGACCGAATTCTAAGAAAATCTTTTCTGTCATCGAAAAAAGTTGCAGATATTTATAGTTGAAATTGGTATTTAATGTACTAATGCATTTAATGGGCACAAAATAATTATGAAAAATAGCAATAATTATGATTTTTGTAATACATTTACTATGACGCGGCACTAGAAAAAAACGTATTGCTACGAACCGTTGGGGTCTTAGTTATCTCTGTTAATTTTGTAATATTTTTTACATGAGAAAAAAAGTTATTTGAAATGCATTAGTTTATTCATAGGAAGAGGCATAAATTATTTCCACATTAATACGAAACATTGCTAAAAAATATCACTCTAAACAAATATTTTACGTAAACCTCATGTACGGTAACCAAACGTATTAACTATTATACCACAAGTTGGACATAAAATACCTTTTAACTCTTGTGTTACTGTGATGTCACACTAGTCAACAATGTCAACATAGGACAAAAGACTTGATATATCTCTCTATTTTTTTAAAATGATGAACTCGTATTTTTTGTAATCTTGAAATGGACATTTTACACCGGATTTGGAAAGTTAAATTTGTACAACTATGCTGGATGTTAATACAAAAAATATTTATCCTTACCACGCGAAGAATCAATGTCCGGTAATTCAACAACACATCTGTATAAGAGAGAGCACGAAAATAGAACTCATAACAAGGAAGACTGATACGCTGTTTTGTGGCGGGTGTTAGGTAAAACAGATTCAGTCTTCAGCCGGTTGATGACAGTGATGGGGGACGCATGCGCGTAATATGAGCGGCGTATTTATGATTTTAAATTTATTTAGCTACAACAGAGCTAAATTATATATTTATTTTCATAAATTATGGAAAAAGAATTATTAAACAGTATGTCTCCATTTTTTTTCAAATGTTTGAACTTTACAATATTCCGTCTTTTACTTTTACCGTATTTTACATAACACGATGTTACATCACCGCGCGCAAAGGAATTATTTACCACTTTCTTTAAAAAGTTAATGAAAATGAAATATTAACAAACATCTGTGTGTGTTTTGTGATGGCCTCAACTTAGGTTGCGTTACCTACACCTTTCTGCCTTTGTTTCAACACATTTGGGTTTCAAAAGAATAAAATTTAACACTAACATTGTGTTAAAACAAAGTTATTTTACTGTTATATATTATTTATATGTGTTCATGGTAATGGTGTCTTAAATAATGAAATATTTTTTTAATATAAAGGTTTTGTTGGCGCAGTGTCCAGTAAATTATTTTTAATAAATTCTCACATTTAAAACACGGTCACACAAATCCTATCAAAAACGACCATTGACTTAAATCACGAGAATGATATTAAGACCTGTCAGATTATATACGCCAGTTTTATTTCAACGCGTGGTATTACACTTTATACTTTGTGATATATTTTATATTTTGCTATATCCCCTTTTCCATTCGTAACTTATGGTAAAGAAATCAAAAAGGATTACGATGTGACGTAGATCTCCATGTTAAAGGATTTATTATTTTGGGTGGCATAATGGCCTCATTTGGCTTTTATTTTAATAACGTATTGAAAAATTCCTTTGAAGATTATTGAGAAAAGTAAAGCAACTTAAATGAAGCGTTATTTTTTTTTTGTTTTAAGAATTATTCAACTTCAACCTTAGTATATTTTTTTTACGATACATTACCACGGTTATTTTTTATAAACATCTTTTTCTCTCTCTTTTATTTTGTGTTCAAACGGATGAAAAATATAAGTTTGTGAGTAATATTTTTATTGAACCGAAACTCCGTGCAAAAATTTCAACGCTTATCAGTTTATGGTTCACCTCTTCCCAAAATGCAATACATAATTCTCCCTGGACTGGAACCTAAAGTATAAGACTGATCACTTTACATTCAATTAACAGGTAATCGAGGTACTCTGCATTTGGTGTTCCTTACCGAGTCTCATGTCCAGGTGGGGATAGAGGATGATGAATGTCAATCTTACCACTTTTCTTTGTACTTATATTGATTTGAAAATACATAATTACGTTTGGCTTTTAATGTCAATTCATGACTTTTTAATACTATCGTTAATAATGATTATTTTTGTTTTTTTTTTTAATTACGTTCTCGTGATTTAAATTAAAATTTTAATGTTTCTGGTCATTTTGAACGAATTGTAAATAAATAACTGTCACAAATTGGGAATCAAGTTGGTGGGATTTGAACCTCAGACCTCTGATCCGTGAGTTCGCATCACTATCCACGGGACCACAACCTGATTATAATTTAATTACTTATCCTATCTGGATATAACTATTTCAGTAACGTAAAATTTATGCACTAATGAAATACGGGTATTTTCTTTTCACTTAAATTTTTTTCAAAACATAAAATTAGAAATTAGATTTTGGTCAACTATTTTAAGTTATTCTGTAATTATTTTAAGTAAAAAGTAAGCCCAAAAGGTAAACCTAAGTACGTTGTAGTTAAAAATAAAGGTAATTTAATTAATAAAAATATATAAAAGCATATTTTGGCCAATGATAACGATATCACGATTAAAATATTTTCAAAAACTATTCAAAATATTAAATGTGATTCGCCAACAGATTCACGTAACGTCGCGTCGAGACATTTTTATAGCGTCTGCATTTTTTGTGGCCCTCCCGCCTAATTGAAGGGCTTTATTCAGGTTAAGTACTGCTTAGTCCTAGGTCCTAGGAACGACGGCGACATAAGACGATCTTCCCACAATCATAAAGCGCTCAAGGATTCCTCAAACGACCAGGTAAACCTTAAGTCGTAAATGACGACTTTCTGGAAATAACGAAATGATTGCAGGATAAAACCACATCTAAAAGGTTGTTAATTAAACGCCTGTAGTTGAATTATACCTTACAAAACTTTTTTTATGGGATAAGTGTTAGTATTAATGTGAAAATGATAGATCAAATACATAAGTATGTTACCTACCTGTTGACAATTCTCACACAAATAATTTAGTCTGGTTTTAGTTTAGCATTGCACAAACTAAACAATTTTTTTTTACCTGTTGCGTAGTTTTACCACGCTAACAAAAAAAATAATTCATACACCTTTTTTTTAACGATTTAATGCAAAAGACACTTTTTCGGAACTCTGGTATATTAGTTATTGTTTGCATTTTTTTGTAATCATAGCTTTATTCAGACCTGTAGCTCAATCACAAATAACTATCGACGTGCTAATAAGCGACATGATAATAATTTCTCACCATGGTTGTTCAATTTATTCGCGATCACAGTGGAACGTCTGTAAACACCTTATATTAAATGTCAAAATAATATTAGTTGTTCACGGTTTCGCGACGTATAATCCTGCTGCGCAATCAAATATTTGACTTTCACCGGTGTAAATATGGAAAGTATTCCAATACTGCTATTTTTATTTAATTATTTACTATTTATCATGCTATTTATTGTCGGCGGTTGGCAAGCCAAATGTTAAGAAAAGCAGTCGCCATAGTAATTGTAATTTAATTTTCACATTTTTGTGTTAGATACTCCTTGTTATTTTGCAAATGCAATAGATTGTATTATTATTTATAGTAAACGGTAATTTTTCGCAAATGAACTATATTTATTTATGAGAAAAACAAAAAACAAACCAACACGAGCGTTGACTTAGAGATTACACTCGCGTTGATTTATAACTGCGATAGCTTCAGCATGTTCATTTTTGTTCATTGTGATCGCTCAAATGCTTAGCATGTTTTTAAGCACGTCAATAGTTATTTGTGATTGAGCTACTGGCGGTGCATTATAGCTACGGCCGCCGTGGTGTAGTTGTCAAGACGCTTGACTCACGCACGGAAGGTTCCGGGTTCGATTCCCGGTGAGAACACAAAAATTAAAATGTGATTTTTCTCAAGCCTGGGTGCTCTGTGATGTAATTCACCACTGTAATTAGGCCTCCTGGCCTGTTGTGGTGCAAAAAAAAAAAAAAAAAAAAGTAAAAAAGTAATCTCAATCATCCTTAAGGGTGTGGTGCCTACACTGCCTACAGACAGTCTAATGTTTCGCAAATGCAAATAAAGCAAACGCGCTAACCAGTACTAAGCGATGTCGCATCTTTATTTCAATCAATCTCTTTTTATTATATTTGCTATTTATCAAATCTTCCAAGAGCAACTTTTGATTTTATTATTATGTTTGCTATCAAAAATGCTAATTCTTTTGAAAAACATCTAAACTCATTACATACTATGAATTAGCTTAGTTATTTCTTACAATTTCACATGCTTTAATTTAACAAAATGTAAAATAACCTAAACGTAAAATATTCGTATTTTAATGAGAATTTTTCATTCAAACGATGTTTGCACAAGTCAGTTGTACTATTACTACTACTACTACCATCACGCCATTTTCTCGTAGGGGTAGGCAGAGAGAATAGACCGCCACACACGTCTATCCTGGCATATATTCCTAGTTTCTTCCACATTCATACATCTTGTCATACATGTCCTCGGTTCTGTCTGCTTTTGACATGACCAGACTTAAGATTTTGGTTTATCTGATCATGCCACGTCTTCCTTGGTCGTCCGCGTCTCACGTTACCGTAATTTTCGCCATATATTCAGTTGTACATACACATATAATATGATATAATAATTTTGGACATTTATAATATAATCATTTGAATATTTTTTACGAATCTAAGGAAGATTATCGATACAAGGTAAGAAGATAATATGTACGCATGTGTTATTCTTACATATACTTATCTAATTTTATTGAATATTTTTATTTTATATTTGAATCATCATCATCATCATTCCCTTTTCCGCACCCAGTGATGCATAGGGCGCTGCATCAGTAAACCAAATGGAGCGTATTACATGAAGGTAAGATAATCAGTTCAACACTTTCCAGTCCATGAACAATGAAATAATGCAGTTAAAATAAACTTTAAAATCACTACTTCACGTCCAACTTGCCAAGAATCGAACCAAGGACCTTAAACATGGTAGACAAACGCGCCAGCTAATATACAACGAGACAGACTTATCTCCTCTCGATTTCCTTATTTTATGCAGGTTTATTTATTTATGCTTAATTAAGTTAGTTCATAACCTCTTAAGAACTAATATAAATTTTTAATAATATTATTATTTTTTTATCAAAGTTTCTCAACAACCTATTTTTTCTAATTAATTTTTTAAAATTATATTTTTTCTATTTTCTTTATTTCTTCAGGTAACTCATTGTACAACTTCAATCCCTTGTAAAATGGGTTTTGAGTTTCTGTTTTTCTCCTTATTGGCAATCTAATCTTTTTTTTACCCCTTGTTTCATATGATGACATTGTTGGTTAAATTTTATTATTGTTTTTATTTTATTCATCCCCTGAAATATTCTATTTTTACAAATTGCTAGATTTGTTGCTTTACTGTGAGCAAGCCCATTTCTTTGTGCATTCTTTCTACATTAGAATAGATATTTTTTTAGTATAATCCTCATCGCCTTATTTTGAAGAATTTGTATATTTTTAATTTCTCCTTCATTATATAAAAAAGGAATGGAAGAACAGTAATTAACGTGTGGTTGTTTACCTGAGATCTGCTGATCTTTCGAAATTCTTATTCTATTTTACACACAGAACTGTATTCTCCATCCGCTGGGTCACAAAGAAAAAAAAATAAATCCAAATTAAAAAAAATTCCAAGTGATGGCGGGAAATTTTCTGTCACTAATTTAGAATTTCTACACACCTGTCTAGCAGATTTGGTTAGGGGCGTAAATATAATTATACCACGTTAGCGAAATTAAAATACCTAATGCTCCATTAATTCGGATAGTAATGAGTTATGTTTTCTTATGCACACATATTGCTACTTAATGACACCTCGAGATATATTCTAAGCGTTTCGATTCCGAGTGAAATTGCCACCGCGTAAAACGTTCTGCATGAATCGCCTCAGGATTCGAAGACCAAGCCTCTTGTTCAAAATGAATCGTTTTTGCAGCTAGGTCGCTCGTAAAAAAAGAGCGAGCCATGCAAGTCAATAAAATAACAGTGGCAGTTTCAGTTTTGCCTTGTCTTCGATGAATCTTTGATTTAGGTGATATTTTCTGTTTTGTGGAGATGACGTCAAAACCCAACACAAAATTGAGGTTATTTTCGTCACGCAAGGCAAAATTTCGGTTTGGGTAAATTTGCCCCAAGGTGCGGTAGGTATGTAATAATGTCACGATCAAAAGTCTCGTGTTTCTTTTTGTCGTTGGTGTCTTTAAATGGAAATGAGACTGAATTCCTGCGGTTTCAGATTTTGGACCCTTACTGTACCGTAATTATATTATCATAAATGTAGCAACGTTATCCCCGGAGCGTGGATTTTGTTGTTTTACGGAATTTTCGGTATATGAAATAAACAATTATTATTTCATTCCACTAATTTATCGTGTAATTTAAAAAAGGAATATTCGTTTTTATAAAATCAATAATAAAATACATTACAAAGACGTTTAACCTTTCCGAGCCTGAAGGTAAAAAAATCCGCGAGTTCCTGGGGGCGGTACCAGAAATACCCCAGCAAAAATGCTATAAATACGACTTTAATAAAAAGTCAAGGTAGGGTTTATAAAACTGTTTCATAATATTTCGAGTTTTGTGCAAAATTTATACATTTCATGATGAAATAATTTTGCGAGAGGATGCTATATGACATCGCTCAGCTCTCACTGTGACATGTTAAACAGCACTGATCTAAATTTTTGCTACGCGTTGGTGAGGCGGTACAGCGAAGAGTTGGAAGGGAGAATGCATGTAAAATACGAAATCCGGTTTTGTTTGTTTATGGCTGAAAAAAAGCCACCAAATAGCAAAAAGCACACGTGGAAACTGACCAATATTTTAAATCTTGTTCAACTGTAGAGCGAAGAATTGTCATGTTTAATGTTTGAAAGAGTTTGGCAGAAAAATATTTAAAAATAATTTCGATACGTTCCTAATATTATAAGGTAAGATTATGGAAAAAATTAAATCAATATGATGTTAAACAAAAAATGTATTAAAATATTTTACCTAGGGGATCTTAGATAGGACCTTAGGCCCGGAAGGGTTAAAAATAAATATTTACAAAAATAATCTTCAAATTGAAAATACTACTTAATGAGGAAGTTCAGTGGTTTTTTTAAATTTTTTTATTTGTTAATAGACTGTTAAAATAAGTCAAATTTATTTTTTTTAAATTTTTATATATCGTATTATCGGCGCTACGATTTTTCAAAGTTTTGTATTTCTGAAATAACTCCGCGTGTAACGTCAGAGGTTCATTTCCGCTTATTCTCATTCAGTTCTTCCCATTGGTCCAGAAGCGACAAGCAGACCGGAAATCTTCCATAGCTCTTAGATTATAGGTTGATTCACATGAACCAGTGACGTCATTTAAAGTAGTGCGTTTTTATCAAAATATTTATTATTATTTTTTCTGTACATTTACAAGAAACTTTGCTGTACAATTTAATGCTCTAATTTTTACCCCGCGTAAGAAAAAAATTTTTGTATCCAATTCCCCGTAGGGCTGAAGTTCCTCATTGCAACCATGCAATTCGTCAGCTGACCCTTATGTATTTTTTTTTTGATATTACGTATATTAATAATTTTACTTGAGAACATAATATATATATGTTTTCAAGTAAAATACGTCAAGTTGTTCGAGGAATTCGATATATTAGATTTTTTATATCTAGAATAATTATTAACATATTACAACAGAGATGAAGAACATTTAAGCTAAGGTGGTATAGAAGTCTAGGCATCTACATGGCTTATGACCTGTCAATGGCTGGTTTGAGTGGCCACTTTATACACTCTGTAACATTCACCATTCTGCCCATATTTGAACATCAATATTCCTTCAATTCTTTCATCTGTTGATGTTTGTGAAGTTAAAGAGCAGAAACCTTTATTTATGCGGGTGATGAATCTCTCATCTAATTGAATTATTTCACCTACATACTAATGTAGATGTTCAAATATGGGCAGAATGGTGAATGTTACATAGTGTATAAAGTGGCCACTTAAACAAGCCATTGACAGGTCATAAGCCCTGTAGATGCCTAGACTTCTATATTACCTTCTCTTAAATGTTCTTCATCTCTGTTGTAACATGTTAATATAAACAGCTCCCCAGGGAGTTGAATCCAGTCCTTGTCTTCAAAAATTTGGGCAAACTCAAAATATTGTTGATAGAATAATTATGTTTGTGAAAGCAAATTATTCTACCAAATCCCAAAAGGAACACTCCTACACTACCAGAAGTCAAACCAAAGGATGGGTCATGGGGTCTACAAAAACAGACGCAACTTATATTAACACCCAATATTTTAAATACCTTGAGTTTTATGCCCAAATACGGATATATTTTTATAATTATAATTACTGGGTTTAGGTAGAGAAAAATTGGAAAATTTACTCAAAAACATTATTTAATAATAAATGGTATAAATTTATATTGTATAAATGTATAATAAATTAATAAGTTGGAAGTAATGTAGTAAAGTATGTAGTAGATAAAGTAATTGTTATTTTTGGTAATGAACTTTGATTATTCTTATTATTATTATTATTAATGTTATTGTTTATTTAACATAAAAATGTCTGCCTAAAAACAGGTTGTACCTAGTTAGGCAGACTAGACATAATCCAGAGAAATCTATTACATAAGTGTGTAAGTAGTATATAATTTTTTTTTTTTTTTGTTAATAAAACATTATTATTAATATTATTAAATATACCACCCATACTTTAATTATAATTATCATTAATACAAAAAAACTAACCGGTTACTTATTTACATATTTATGCATTAATGATAGGCGCTGAAATGTTGTCTCTCTGACGATATTAATCTTTATGAAGTATCAATTCGATCATTGAATTTTGTAAAGTTTTAATGAAATTAAGACTCTTTTTGCATTATACCCCCTGAAAGATATAATTTATCGTATAATTTATTCAAATGTTTTCAAAACATGCGTAAACGTTTTATATCGCATACAGGATTTTAACTTTAATCCAGAAAAATAATCGGGTTTGGTAAACTGAATAGGTCTGATAGAGAAAATATTATTACTTTTTTATGATATTTAAAACAGTTGTAATTATGTAATTATATAACAAGTGTGTTAAATAAACTTTGGAGCTGGCAGCCGATAGAGATGCATGGAGGCTCTTTGTGGTCATATGCTCCAACTAGGGAGCGGAGATGGAATGATGATGTTAAATAATCTAGGCTGAAATGATAACTGTTAACCAAGTTAAATGTTAACTCTGAACTATTGTTGAGAAATAATGTAAGAAAATATATACAAGAAGAGACCATTTTTTTTAATACACTAACATGCAAGTATTAGGATAGTTCAAATTGGAAATAAGTAAGTCATAAATACTGAATTAAAATATGCATCAATTGCTACAAAAACTCACTAGCTTGAGCATATAGAAAGCCAAAATATGTGTCCAAATTATTGTAATTTTTTAAAATAAAACAGAATATCTACGCTTCAAGCCTGATCCTTTTTTTCTCACCCTGTAACCATTATTTTATGGCTTAAATGTGGATATGGCGTGACGTTATGTGTTCTTGCTTAACGAGTTAATTTCTTGTCCTTCAAAAAGAAGAAATGATACATCCTGCTTTAAAACAATGGTAACAATTTTGATAAAGCTGACGAAAATGGTAAGATCTTCTGATATAACATCATTATAAAGATGACTAGAACATCATGTTAATATTTTAGAAACTTTAAGTTTCATTTGAAAATATAACCATTTTCATGACAACATTTTGCAGTTATGTTGAGTTAATTGAATCCGTGTATCGTAAATTTCTAAGACCAATAACCCATTGAAACAATTCAATCAATATTTCAGATAATTACTTCAATAGACTGGAATATTTTTATATTTTTAGCCTGGAACTCAGAAGAAAATTAGCTTCAATTATATTACATAAAATTATATCTCGTAAGACAGATGCTCAAGATATTATATCTACATCTACTCTTTATCTAAAATTAACATCAATATTCCAAATCATCGAAAAAGGAAGACGAGAAGAGGAAGAGAAGAAGAAACTTGTCATAAAATACATCTCAACTGAGATTGGTTACCCCTTTCAAAATGAAATATGGAATTCCAAGATTTGTTTGTCACTTTCAAAGGGTTCAATCTATTATATAAAGTGCTCAGTGCAGTTTTTTTTTAAATTCTCATTGAACAATGTCTTTCATTTTTGAAAAAAGATATTTTAAAAATAAGAAGAGTAACGGTGTCAGGTTTTTTTTTGTTGGTTGGTTGTTTTTTTCCGTATAGCACGTATTACGTTACCACACCATACTAGTTCGCTATGTTTGTTATAAGCGTGACGTGTGACGTCAAAATTATTTGATACTAATGTGGAAGTTCAGTGGTTTTTTTATATATTTTTTATATGTTTAGACTTTAGACTATTAAACAAAGCCAAAAAAAAATAAATTTAGGTATCGTATTATCAGAGCAATGATTTTAAAGTATTGTATTTCTGAAATTACTCCGCGTCTGACGTCTCAACTTCCCTTCCGCATTTTCTCGGTCAGTTATGCCGATTGGTTCGTTGACGGTAAGTAAACCGGAAATCTTCCCCAACTTTCTTATTTGATTCATACAAACTAGTGACGTAGTTCAAAGTAGTTCATTTTAATTAAAAAAAAAAAAAAAATAACAATTTTTTGTACGTAGAAATTATTGCTCTAATTTTTTCCGCACGTAAGAAAACAAAGTTGTATCCTTTTTACCGTAGGGCTGAAGTCTCTTGATGCAAGCCGTTTAGTGCGAACTTGTTTTTCAACCCAAAAATTATAAATGAAAGTTTGTTTCTTATACGTTGATACAAACTTCAGCTTCACAAAATTATGACAAGAATAGTTGACTATGCAGAACTACTTAGTTAAATAACAATACATGTGCCGGCCAGGATTTGTAGACGATACCACCTGTTTTATGTACCAATAAGTAAAACATCGTAAGTTAAAAATGCTTTCTTTCGTAGAACTTTTTCAGTGTACAATACAAAATTTAAAGGCATGGACTAACAAACATCACTCAGATTTAAAATTTACACTGGAAATGCATTATGTAACTTAGTAGACATTATAATTATAAATATGTACATATCCCTTCCCCTCCTTATCCTCTCTTCAGGTATCTTTGTCGTAATCCCGCCTTACAGCAATTTACTATCAAAATAATATTTTTATATTTAATAAACTTATATATATTTATAAAATATGTAATATATTTTCTTTACTAACCTTGTATACTTTGTGGAAATCTGTTATTGGTTCTGAGTTTATACACTATATCTGTTTGTTTACCATAAACATGTATGTAGAACTAGTGGTTTTTCAAATAAAATAAAGTAAAATAAAATAGTTTTACTATATCATTTGAATCATAAAAATCCGCTTTAAATTACAATACATTTTTAATCTATTTTCGATTTGTGAAAATACCCCATTGTTCTTTTATCTTTCGTTTAGTTTTATAGTTATTTCCCTTCAATAAATTCTCATTGCTATACCCTTTTTTGGAGTAAAAACACTTCCCCCACATACACGTAAACTGTTTAAAAAACAGAAGATCTTCTTGGTGGTTTCACTTATACTAAAAAACCTTGTTTTTTAATGTCAGTTTAGTAAACCACGATTTTAATTGAACTTAACTCTACTGCTTTTATTTCCCTTATACAATGAGGTTGGCAAATTGTAAAGAAGGGTTACTTCGGATATTGTCATTCTTCCTCCTGTATAGTAATGCATGCTGAATAATATATAAGCACCTGCATATTCGAAATAACTAATGTTTTTTTGTCTTTATCTATGATCGCCAACTTCCTCTGCACAGATGGGTACATTATTATTTGACGTATATTAAGATTAATGTAAAGATGTAACTGGTTCATTGACACGACTTGATGATGTTTCCAATTGGAGACGATAGAAACTCCATTCAGGTAGCATTTACTCATCTCATTCAGTCATTTTTTATGCCTCATTTGATGCCACTCATTAAACGGATGGAGGATAGCCATTTTACTCCGAAGTTAAACGATTTTACAATGTAATGCTCATTTGCATATTTATGGTGTCGGGTGAACCAAAAATATAAAAGCAAAAGATAATAATACAACAGCTATGGTAAAATGTTTTTTTTTTCCAACAACTCATCACGGCGTTTCCCCTTAGGAGTAGACAGGCAGAATGGAACGCCATATTACTCGGTCTTTGCATTCACACCTCGTTTCATCTACATTCATACATTATATCTTATGCTGTAAATATTAATAATATTATATTTTATATTTTTTTCCAAGACGTGTAGATATGAGTTTATTACAAGCTGGGTTGTAGTTCAGTGGTAGTATTGTAGACACACTAATCAGAGGTCTAAGGTTCAAACCTCTCTCTATCACAAATCAATTCCCATTTTTTATTACTCCCAGGTAGGTAATAACGACTACATGGTTGAAAGAAATCCTGATTTGAAATGGGAAATTTATCCCATCATCAAGTTTTGATGTAAGTACATTGATTTGTACTGACGGGTCTAGTACCCCTCGATACGCATATCTAAACATTAAAAATGTCAAAAATGACGAAAAAAGAAGAAGAAGAAAAACAAGTTACAACAGGGATGGAGAATACCCTAAAGAAGATAATTTGGAAGTCTAGGCATTTACAAGACTCCTGACCTGACATTGGCTGGTTTGAGTGGCCACTTTACACACTGTGAAACATTCACCACATTGCCTATGTTTGAACATCAATATTTCTTCAATTCTTCCATTTGTTGATTTTAGTGATGTTAAAGAGTTGAAACCTTTATTGTTGTGAAGACATTCATCTGACTGAATTATTTCACATACCTTCTAGGCAACGCCTAAAAACAATTTTCTAATTTTTCAACTTTTAAGACTAAAGAAGAAGAAGAAAAAATCACAAGGACTCCAATAGTTATTATTTTTAAAATATAGGGTAATTCATTTAGTTGGATAACGCAAACGGTGGTTGTTGAAAATATTGATTTTTAACTCATTTTTTGTCCATATATTATGCGAGTAGTAGACTTATTATAAGTATTATTTTCTTAATATTAAAAAAAAAACAAAAATGTACTGCCCATCGCTATGTCTTATCAGCAAACATTTGATTTCTGATATATTTCAACCGTATCTCTTCTACTGAATCGCGCAAAATAATTATTAAGAACACGTTTTTGCCACACCCAGTTGATATATTTTTTGATTTTAGGTAAGCATTCTGATGTCTTGTTATTTATTTTTTTATTTTTTATTTTACTAACAGAAACGGCAAATCTGCCTTTTACAAAAATTTATAATACTAACATATTTGGCTTAATATTTTTTTTCTCATAAATTTTCCTTTACCCAAGATTTATAAAAAAAATTCAACCTAAAAATTATACAACAAATTCTGTAGAAAGTTTAAGCAATTCAAGAATAAGTGTAAAAAACAAATTAAATAATAAAATATTCAAAAGTTATATGAATATTATATTGGGTAAATAAATGCTTTCATCATTTATATACACAGCACATTTTTTTATAAAACTGTACACTCAAAATAGTAAAGCAAGAAAAACAATTACGGAAACATGAAAACCAAAGTAAAAAAAGCGATTAACAGAATTTGTTCAAAAGAATAAACTTTTATTCTTCTTAACCGATTCTATTTTATTTATTTATTTTATTAACATAAACGGCAAATATGCCTTTTACAAACATTTATAATTCTAACATATTTGGCTTGATATATAAATATATTTTTTTTAAAACATAAATTTCCTTATACCTAAGATTTATTGAAAAAAAATAAACCTAAAAATTATACAGCATATTTAGTAGAAAGTTTAAATAATAAAACATTCTATAGTAATACAACTAGAAAATCATAAGTACTGTTTCATACAGCTGGGCAAAGTGAACAAAAATAGTATATATTATGAAATGCATAAATAAATCAATATAATTACCATTAACCATCTTTGAAAAAGTTCAAAAGGTTTGTTCTATAGGAACAATACCCAACACTAAATATATCGGATACGTAGGAATAACTTTTGCCGAGTTCAAGTCTATTTAATACGGCATTACAAGTATACACTGTCCGTGAATTGTTGCTACAAAACGGTGGCACCTATTTAGTCATTCTTTCAGGCACCCTGAAGAACTAAAAGACAGAATATTCATTATCTCTTGAAGAAAACGTGTGTTATGCTATGCGCATGTATACATTACATGACTGAGATAACGAGGGGGATGTTAAAAAAAAAACGTCAAAAGTCAGTATATTAACTAACACCAAATTCGAAATGTCACTTTTGCGGTATAAAAACATTATTTCATCAACGAATACAAACTCTATTTTAGAAGTACTATATTTTTGTGACAGAGAGGCAAAACATTTTTGAGAAGGGATATGGAAGTCTAGGCATTTATTGGGCTTATGACCTGTTGGCTCATTTAAGTGGCCACACTCAAAATCATAAGTACATGAAAATATTTACAAAAAATCGTTTTTCTTATTAGGAAAAATATTCTACATATAACTTTGTTGTAAAATATGTATTATCAAGGTGTTGGGTGTTTTTCTTAATAATGCATATTATTATTGCGATTTTCGTTTTATTTCTAAGTATTGTAATTTTAATTTTAAGATCTATTATGTTCTATGTATTTAAAAAATATTTAAATCTTGTCTGTAATATTGTTTTGCTCCCATTTAACATTTGTAAACAGTTTGTTTCTGGCTAGTATTAGGTACCAAGAATGGTAAAGGCCATAATAAAGGGAAAAAAATATTTAATACGGTAATTTTTTTTTATTCTTGCACTTTAAGATTCACTTGTATATTCGTTTTTAAAATCATTGGTCAATTAATAAGTTCTTTTTTTTTACGTGATATAAAACATGAAACATTGAAAATAATGTGACTTCACTTAAATAACCCCTGCCGAGAGCTTTTACCATAACCTTAACAAAACCTAACCTTACTTAACCTGACATCTCGATAGAAATTTGGGAACGATTGCAGAATAAATGTGTTCTGTGTCAGTTTACAGTTTGGCAATACGCTGCCGGATGACAAGTTTCGTGAATATCTGGATTTCTGAGAATCATGGCGAATTTAATAAATATCGTCGGATGGAAAACTTAATAAATATGGTTGTTAACAAAAATATTTTTTCTCGACGTAATGAGAAAAGTTAATATAAATATACAGTATCAAATTTACCAAAAAATTTGTACTTCGCTGTAATATAATAATGACAACAATGGTAAAAAAATATACATTGTGTGAAGTGATTACTAAAACCATCCCATGGCAGATCATAAACCCTGTAAATGACAATATTTATTTATTTATTTGACGGACTTATGAAGTCCATTCTAACGACGGTAAAAAAAATTTCTTTTAATAAATATAGGCACTTATAAAATAAATACGACTTAATAAAATTAAAGCTAAGACAAAAAAAATAATTACTACCCCAAGACAAGATCCGGTCTATCTTAGTGATTTTTTAAATCTATATTGACTTACACCAAAAAAGTCCAGATCTTGTCTCGAGTTTACAATACGACACAATCGGGACATTGGTGCATGCAAGCCATAGTTTGCGCTGTGTTGATCGAGGAACAGCACATTATTATTTCGAAACCGGCGGATTGGAACATTGAATGCCATTTGTTCCAGTAACGATGGTACATCAATTAAGCCATTCAGTAAATTAAACATAAATATGGATTAAAATTAAAATTAAAATTCTCAAAGAGACTCTACATCTCTCTTGAAATATTTATCAGTCTTGATTTTCTTGGAGATTAAATCCAGATTTGTTTATTAAAATTTAAACGTACACACAGAAAATAACTATTTTATAATTTTTTTTAATATATAGGTAGTAGATACTTTCTTTACTAAACATTTAGATACCGAGTTATTTTTATATTTAAAACTTATTTTTACACGTAACAAAAATTTTATCTTTCAGTAAATTCACTATCAAATTAAATAAACAATTCTGAATCATGTAAAAGTGCAAAAAAAATTCGTTTCAATTTGGAAGAATCATATTTCGTATCTTAAACTCCTAAAATAATATTGTTTGTAAAAAATAAACATGATACATCATTTTGCATTTTGCCGCTCAGATCAATATTGTCATGCGTTTAAAAAATGTTTGAAATTGGAACTTTTCCATAAGTTTCCACGAAGCGGCGCGGTGATTGGTTACGGAAGCTTTCGTGGGAGGTTTCGTGAGCTCTTATTGGCCGTCGGATCGAGACCACGCCCAGCGGCAGGTGTTGATAATGTGGAAGTGGCAGACTACTTTGCCGCGAAACTTTGACGTTTGTTGGAAGCTATGTTCTATATGAACGCGACTGTTTATATTCGTCGCGGGCAACCTTGAAGTGACGTCAAGTAAACGTTCCAAAAAAATGTAAACAAAAACATTTTTTCGTCCTTTTATATGTAAACATAATATGAAATATTTTTTATGTTGGTAAATTATTTTTAATAATATTTTTTATAAAAAAATTGTATTTGGTACGAAATACTGATTGATTTATTTGTTAACTCCATGCTGTTTAAACAATACAAATATAAAAGCAAGTTCTTTAAAGTTCTAAAAATAACCGGATTGTAGTCCGGTACTTTGTGATTCAGACGCGGACTCGCAGATCAGAGGTCTGTGGTTCAAACCCCACTTTACCACAACTTGATTCCCATTTTCTGATGATGAATTTAAAATGAAATTGGATAAATAATAATAATTAAAGGAATACATTTTATTCCAGAAAAATAGCTAAATAGTGCAGAGCCAAGATAAAATATATGATAAGAAACGATATAGGATAATATATAATAATAGATATTATATAGGTTAGGTATAATAAATCATAATATTATCTCAAATATTTATTTTAAAAATATGTATTCAGAAAAAGTTTATCATCATCATCATTCCCTTTCCGCACCTAATGGTGCATAGGGCACTGCATTGATACACCAATTGCAGCGTATCTCGATCATTTTTGTTACATGAAGGTAAGATGATCAGTCTTACGCTTCGGGTACCGGTTCAGGGACTATGAAATATTCCAGCGTGGAAACACCCCTTTTCAATAAATATTTCGTATCAACCATGTCAGGAATCGAACCCGAGACCTCTTGCGTGGTAGGCAAACGCGCTGACCATTACAACACGAGGCCGACAAAAAAGTTTAAAATAAATGTGAACTGTTAATTAATAAATATATTTTATATGTACATATTGCCTTCAACCTAATGTGAGAGTGGTTAGTTTTGTTTTTTGACGCTTTATCTCACAATTTGATAATTACAAAAGAGAGAGGAAGATTGCCGGGAGAAACTTGTTCCCAATTTGATCCAGCAAGTGCAACAGGTACGTCGTTTGTGACAGCTCTCAGAAATGCGAGATGTGGAGACGAGTGGAGGACTGCAGTCTCGAAAGTACGACTCGGTGATCACGATCCTTAGTCGCGAGGGACAGACTAGGAAGAATACAAAATACAGATTTAATTTAATCCAGGTCCCGACTAGCTAAGCATTTCTTGTATTTAGGCAGAATCCTTTTCGTAAGGGACGTGTTTTATCATTGGATGGTACCAAATAATTTGAAATCAATAAAAATTCAAATTAAAACATTAATATAAATTACATAATAAAAAAAAATTATGATTTATAATTCAAATTACAATTTAAACAGACAAAGTATTTTGTTAAAGAAACAATTTAAGAATATTAAAAGGTCTACATTTATCCATTAAAACCTGGGGCCCAATACCGTGAAATTTCTCTGAAAAATGTCAGTTCTACTTGCAGATACCCTGAACTCATTGTTTGTTGTACATCGTGTTTTAATATTTTGTTGGGTTCTATATGAACGCAAATTTTCCTATTACTTATGTTGAAAGCATTAATTTTGTGGTAAAACATTTAAATTGATAGTAGTAAATATAAGTGTTTAACCACTTACCGACTTTTTATGTCTACCGATTTCGAGACGTACCCTTCTCTCTGTCAGGACACTCACTACACCAACATGCAAACACTAAATTACACTTGAGATAGTTAGATAGATAGATTAGCAATATGTTGCAGAAGATGTGTGGGTGGGAGGTTCGGAAGGGGAGGCGCTAAGAGGTTGAACCCTACAAGATTTTTCATTCGGGGAATAGTATTTATTTAAGCATTTTAAATATGGAACACTTCCATGTTGTTTAATTCAAGTTCTTTTCTATGTTTTGAATGTAACATTTTAAATTCTGTATTCTTATAAAATTGCAATTTGAATGTATGAGATAATTGCTAAATATTATTAACCAAATTTGAGCGCATTTCTGAACATGATGGTGTTCGCATCTCCTTTAACTTTGCATGTAATGGATGTATTTTTTCGTAAATATTATGTTCTACGGTCACGGTAAATATGAGAGTGTATTTCAGTATTTTTTTGTTGGTGTAGTGAGTGTCCTGACGAAAAAAAGGGTACGTTTCGAAAACGGTAGACATAAAAAGTCGGTAAGTGTCCAAATCTAAATATTTCTTTTTATATAAAAAAAAATACATATGTATTTTTCAAGTAATAGTAAATAATTTGTCAAACAAAAAACAGTCTGAAAATGCATTGAAATCATCCCAAAGCAAACAAAATTGCATCGCTTAGGCCCTGGGATATTTGGGTTAGTTACTTGGCCTACCGGTTGCATGTTGCCTTGCATGCAAATTGGCGTTATATTCTGCATTTGTGATTTTATCATTTCACGTTAAACATGCACATACTGTATTTACCATAATTGAATTGTTCGATTATCTTCTATAAAATGGTATTAAAAAAGCTGGAAAATAAAATAAATAAGTCATACAAGCGTAAAATACATTAATCAAGTATCTAATGAAATACTTGCGTCTTATAAAATGAATAATTACGGCAAATTCCAATTGTTTTCCACGCATTTGCATTTCACATTAACATTATAAAAATCACAGCTCAGTGAAGCAAATTGCAATCAGGAAAAACGTTTTTCATACCTAACGTGTAGAAACTATTATTTCCTTGTTAATCAGGAGGATTCAGAAGCAATTAATATGCACAGATCGAGTGGTTTATTAAATATTGCAAAATACGGTCACGGAATATTGTATTTTATAAAATAATCCTTTGTTCGCGTTACAGTTGGCAATCGATCATGCATTTGTACAATTTTTTACACGCCTTTTTAACAATGGATGGCTATTTGCAAGATAATGTGACGCATGTTGAAGGTTGTGAGTACTTGACATTGAAAGTTGAAGAATTACAGTCAATATTGCGTGCGAGATAGATAAGCACGTGGTTGCGGCAGGAAATAATCGAGACAGTCTGTTATATTCTTCATCGACATCATGATTATGATCATGATCATGTGTGGGATGTAGGGGGTTTGACATGGCTGAACTCGAAGTCTTATGAAAAACATATTTAGTAGAGTTGGAGAACATTTTAGAGAAGAAATACAAACGCTTAGATACAGGAGCACACATTAAACTTTGTTCGTTTGCAATATGATCATGAGGATAAATGACAATATCCGACAAAGGTCGACTATATAATTCGCTAAAGTCACAGAAAAAGGGGCAGTGAACTATCAGTAGGAGAGTTAAATTTATTTAAAATCGCAATGATTGAAACTGATAGGAAGAACTACGGTCATTAAAATAGTTTTCGAGTATGTGGAGGAAGTACTTTCCATTAAGCAGTGTGTAAAGTGGCAATTTAAACCAACCAACGACAGGTCATAGTAAATGCCTAGAATTCCGTATTCACATCTCTAAAATGTTCTCCATTTCTATTGTAACAAATTAAGTTTAAAACCCTAGAAGATGAAAGCAAGTGCTTGTCTGCCAATATTTGAACAAATTCAAAATATCTTTGATGATCATATGATCAGTCTTACGCTTCAGGTGCCGGTCCAGAAATTATGAAATATGATATTGTAAAAAAGCATTTTTAAATAAAAATTCATTTCAACCATATCGGGAATCGAACTCGAGACCTCTTGCATATTACGCAAATTCTCTGAACATTGGACCGCAAGACAGACATTTTTTTTGTTTTTATTAGGATTTTGTAAATATGGATACAGTTTTATATCTAATAAATCATTTAGCCATTTTGAGAAAAGCACAATTATTTTTGTTATTTTATTTATGTCATTCCATTTCCATTCCGTTTATATTTTTTATATAGAATTTCATTTTGGAGTTTGAACTCTATGAATTTTTTAAAATGTAAAAACCCAGTAGAGCGTTCAAAAAGAAAAAAATAATATTTAAAAAATTTGAAAAAGATTAATGTTTTGAGTAAATTTTATTTATTTTTCAGAAACAAACAGTCAACAATGATGTAATAACATAAAATAAGATACGATTTAAAGACAGGCCAGGAAGTTTCTAAATAAAAATCATACATAATTGAGGACCGTTCTCACAAAATTGTAGTACAACAAAAGAGTGTGTTTGTGTGTGGGAGCAAGTGTTCAGGTTTGTGCAAGCGTGAGCATAATTCAAGTGGGAGCGTATCGCAGCCAGAAAGAATAAGTCTTAATTTATTTTTAAATAAATAAAGGGGCATGTTAAATATATAAATAGATGACAAAAACGATATTTTGAGCAAGAACGATAAAGGAAAGAGTTATGTACATAGTTAGTGCTACAGACTGGCAGATGGAATAAATACTTATTTCTTGTCACGCGATATAATAGTTTTGATATTTGGCATTAATACACAATCAATTGTGTGTATCCTCGGCATGGGTTACATCAGTAAAGGCACATTAAAAAAAAAGTATTTTATTAAAAAATAATAAATAGTCCATTCAAATTTAAATATCCCTTGCTAATATGTGGTAACAGAAAGTTTTGGTATAAAACATTCAAATGTGCGTATCTACACAAAAATATTAATTGTCTGTTTATGTACTGATAGACACTAGTTCACCTACATAGACTATTGATAATTTCCATAATTTTGTTATACTTCTTTTGTTTTTGGCAAATATATTTTTAATCTCTTTGTATAGTGTACATTTGTATTCATTTTAATTCAAGAACCTACTTCATTGTTCGTATTGGCTATGGCAGGAATGATTTGTAAATTAAATTACCGTTTTACGCTTTATTTATTATTTTTTGAATAAAGGCAAGGTGATCAATTTCACGCTTCGGGTGGAAATAATGCAGTATGTTGAATTCGTGAAGGCACAATATTTCTGTTGAAACTTATTGCAATGAAAAGGAAAAATATTTTTGAAGAGGTAATATGGAAGTGTAGGCATTTACAAGGGTCGTGAATAGCTGGTTAAAGCGTCCACTTTATACACCGTGTAATATTAACCATTTTGCCTACGTTTGAAAATCCACATTTCTCTACTCTTTCGTCTGTTGAATTTTGAAAAGTAAAACAGCTTAAATCTTTATTGATGCGGCTTATAATTTTAACTGGCTGAATTATTTCACCTACAAGGCAACACCCGAAAAAACAGAACAAAAAAAATCCAAACTACAAAAACTTACGCAAAATACAACAATGCTATTGAAAAAATACACATTACATAAAATACAGCTTAAAACTACAGCCAGAAAAACACAATTTGTAAAAAAAGCTCTCAAAAAATTCAAGGTATTATGAACGGAGGCTATGCTTTTTTTTATTACTTTTGTGAAATTATAGCAAAAACATACCACGTTGACACAAACCTACAGAGGGGTGAATTTATAAAGGGATATATGAGTTATTTTAGCTGATGAGCCAAATAAAAAGAATACAGAATAAATAGAAAACAAGAAAAACGAGAAAAAAAATCATACTCATCCTTACGACTCATAAATATACAAAAATACTTCTTTGTTGATTGCGATTTTCATTGAAATTGAAATATTAATAATTTCCTAGGGAGTAAATCGCATCCACGTCTACAAACATCTTGACATATTCAAAATATTGTTGGCAATCTACCACGTGTTTTTCAGGATTTTTATTTTACTTTGAAGAGTTGGATTCACCTCCTCTGTACGGAATAAAGTTTTTTTCCCACAATAAATTTAAAAAAATAATTCACTCGATAAGGTGATGAGCCTTACGCTTTAGATGTCTGCCTACTTTTTACGGTTTTTTGATAACCCATTGTTAACATGGTAGCATTTTATGGTTCATATGCAGCGGGTATTTTTTTGGCTCCGCAAAGGCTTTCCAGCGTGGCCCGCGCACCTGTTGTGAGCACTGCGCGGTAACAGGTAGCAAGCAGTGCGGGGCGCGCGCCAACAGGTGGAGAGGGGGGCGGAGCCACGCTGCCCCCGGAGTGGTGGGGCGAGGGCCGGAGGGAGGGGGGCGGGGATGGAAGGTCAATGTTAAGTCGCCGGCAGAGCCTCTATCAGTACCCGTACTGTAGCCGGTGGCGCCGCCGCAGCACCGACGCGAAACATGCTAACCGGAAAAGACTTTTGACAGTTGGCGCGACTTCAACGCTAGGTCAAGGAGAAAACCCGAAAAGTTAAATTAAAAACATTGATTAAATGACCGTTTGAACTGTGTTCGATATTATAATTGTGTTACTCACATTAAAGTGTAAACGTTGTGTGATTTACTGTTTTAAAAATACATTATTATAACGTTAAAGTATTTTCTGATAAGAACAATAGATATTATAATAATTTATTCTAGATTGTCGTAATTAATCATCGAGTTTGATCGTGCAGTAATTTCGTTATTATTCTTATGAAGTGCTAATAGACTCAAACTGTATCTCCTATTGTTAATGATAATCATACGTAAAATCGATTTTGAAATCGTAATTGATTGATTGGAACAATAACAGAAATATTAAACCGAGACTTGTTGTATAGAGGATAAATCCTTTGATAATACCGACAGAATGAATTAATTTGTTAAATGAGAACTTGTAATGCAGATTTATTATTCATATCTGATAAAACTGTCACGTGAAACAATCGAGACAAGACTTTCAAATAAGTTAAAATAATAATTAATAATATAATAATACAAACATCGAATGCTGATAAAAAGGTTTTATTTATTTTTCAATTCCCACGCATCAGTGATCGGTCGTAGGTGTTAATACGATATGACAATTTTTGCCTTTATAATTGGTCATTGATATTTCGTCCGACCGAGTAAAAAAAAGGAACCTGATTTATCTCACAACCCATAAGCGAGTGAATCGAGAACTGGATTGAACGGTTGTGTCATTTAATCCGACAGTGTTCCAGTTATAAACTTCGATATTTTTAATTGATACCCGAAGTGGTATGGCTTTATCTTACGAACTTGACACATCTAAGGGTTCATACAGCACGGCCGAGCTAGCCTCGTCCTTGGAGACACTTCTGATATGATATCAATTTATTAACGATGACATTCGACTCCGACGTACAACAAAACTAGTCTGGAATATCGAGACAAGATAAATTAACGAGTCGATGGGAGATAATGCAGGGCACAGCGACAAGCAATGATACAAGATTGACTCTAGAATTGTTAATGATAGACTTATGAATAAACAACAAAAGCCATTTGCGAACATTATAATATCTTCAAGGTTGATTGAAGTGTTATTAAACTCGTAAAAACTACATTTGAATTTGATTATTCAACATAAAAAGTAACGCTTTTTATAAAAAAGGTGATTCAATTAGGTTTTTTTAAGTGTACAAACTGATAAAATTGAACAATGGAAACTCTTGTATTGATTCCGCAAGAATTTGGGTTGGTGGTGTCACCTTCCCCGAGGCGTCCTGCTCATCTCCGCCACCCGAGATCCCCCCCAGAGTTGCCAGCATCTGTTTGGACTACTGCTTCTGTATCCAGAGGTGCTCTTTGCTACCCGTTTCAAGGAACCATCAGGATTGACAAATTGGAGGTCTATTCCTACGTGGGAGAAGACGATGTAAGTAAATTCGCAATACTTTTCTTGCATGTTATAAAATCATAAAAAATATGCAGGGATGAAGTCAACCTCGTAGTTCATTATTGTTTGCTTACACTTTTTGGCAATTGTACAGCTTTTATCTGAAAACGCATTATATTTTAAATTCATGGAGCTTTTGTCCTATTATGGGTATTAGCAATCAACACATTAAATTCACATGATAAAGTACTGGCATTTATGTATAATAATAACACATTTAAGGAATAACAATAATTTATAAACGAAGACAATGATATTTGAAATAGAAATAAATAAGAAAGTGATTTTGTACACTAAAATTATCATAAAAATTACGGTATGTTTTTACAAATTCTTTGAAAAAAAAGACTTGTATGTCAATTTCAACAAAAACGTTATTTTTTTCCAGTGACGATTTTGCATCTCTGTTGAGATATGAGTTTGTATGGTTAATCTCTTAATAGTTTTTTTTTTAAAAGAAATATTAACGTTCTTATAATCTACCCAAATATTTCAATTTTGGTGGCCATTTTCAACGAGTTGTAAATAATTCACCATTAGAAAATGGAAATCGAGTTGAGGTAGAGTGGGGTTCGAACCTTGGACCTCTGATTCGTGAGTCCGCAACACTAGCCGTGGCACCACAACCCGATTCGCCCTTGTACTATTGTATAAAATTAAGACGTAACATGAAAACTTTTAATTTTGTCCAATGCATTTTTTGCGTTCCTACCGAATGGAATATGCATTACCTAAAAGTATTTATGATAAATAATATACTAAGACTTATATCTCCAGGTGTTTTACAAACTTGATTTAGTATGAACTAATTTACATCACCTGTTTTTATTATTTTAATGGAACGTGTTCTTCAATCAAAATGCGGGATTTAAAAAAAAAGCCGAATCAATAAACCTTAGCGTATAAATAACAAATACACGTGACTATTTTAAAATTATTTGCCGTTGAATTTTTTAGTAGTGATCTCATTATGTAAAAAAATTATTACTATGATATAAATACATAATAAAAACTCCATGTAATATAAATCGATCTTGTTATTTAGCGAACTTAATTTGAGGTTACCTTTTGTACGTATCTTCGCAATAATATTGTAAACATATCAATTTTTTTTTTAAAAACACCAATGGAAACCTTTATCACTGTATGAAAAATCTAATTACAGAAATAATAAGACTCCTAGTAATCTGTTTTTAATCCGACGATTAAATTTTGTTACCGACGCAAACACTTTTATGATATCTGTATCATAAACTACTAGTAGGTAATACGGATAGAATGTGAAAAGGAAACAAGTTTTTTAAGCAATTGAATCATTAAAAAAACGCTGGTTCAAAAAGGTAAGAAACTTAATAATCACTGGTAAAAAAAAACTAGATTCTATGAAACCTAATAGAAAATAATAACTTTTTCTGTGACAAGTAAAAGTCTGGGGATTTCCAAGGCTTATGTTGACTTTAACTTGCTGGTTTAAGTGATGACTTTACCCAATGTGTAACATTCACCCTCTGATCACGCCATATTTATTTATCTGTTGCTTTTTATAAAGTAAAAGAGCAGAAACTTAAATGTCGCAGAAAGATTATTAAAACACATAATAATCAAAATTATTTCTGTACCTTAAAGAATAAACTATAGGAGTCACATTGAACGTCCAGGAAACAAGATATTTTGATTGTGCAATATCCAAATTGTGCAACTTTTAAAGCAAATTAGCTAACTTTAACCAATGAAAGAATTTAAATAAGAATAATTATTATTTTGATTATAGTAGTACATATTAATGCTTTTTGCATTAAAAATGATATCAGATTTTTATTTCCTCTTACTAAAAATTATTTTAAGGACGAAAATAGACTTCGGTGGTTTATTCACATATTAAAAAAGCGTATTGCGATAATTTCTGCGTTTTTAATTTTCAAAACGGCAAAAACTGGACTCCCGTGTTTTATCCCCAAAGGTACATATTTTATACACGAAATTAAAAATTAAAATTTAAGCTTAACATAAAAACTATTTTGCATTTAGAATCGCCCGATCTGTCTTCTTCCAAATAAAATGTCTGCCAATTTCTATTTAATCTCTGAGGTGTAAATTAAGTAAACTCATACGAAAAGATTTGTTTTTTCCCTAAATATTGTTTAAATATATCGAGTATTTTTTTAACCTTTTATACGAACCTAATTAGAGCCTCGGTATGTGCTCCTCACGTTTTTATATAATAGTATAAGAATACCTGCTTTAGTAAAATAGCACCTGTTGGATGGTGACCGTTACACTTAAATATTGAGGCGAATATCACCTGCACCTTAGAATAAGCCCTTTGTGGATGAAATTTGTAACCGCCATCAAATTACGTAAGGGAGACTTAAAGAAAATAAGCCAAGCGTAAAACGTAAACAAAGCAGCTCCCCTTTACTGGAAATTTGATCGAGAATTGATAAAAGTTAAACCACGATAAAATTGGGTTTTACCGTAATCCTGAAATTTTTAAGACTGAGTTGACTCATTTAAAATTCGGTCCTTACATAATATAATATAATCAGCGTTATCAAGCCATATTAATTTAAAAATGGTAAAGGTTCTCAATTGCTTAAAAATTTGTAACATCTTGAAGTAGTAATCATTCAAATATTTAAAAAATTTTCGACAGAGAGGGAAAACATTTTTAAGAAGGGAAAATGGAAGTTTTTTCCCTCTCTATTAAAATAAATTAAAATATAAATAACTCCCCAGGGAGGAAATCCAGCCAGTTTGCAAGCATTTGGACATACTCAAACATTGTTGAATTACTACCTGGTAAAAGAAGAAGTATAAAAATTGGAAAATTGTTTTCAGGCGTTGCCTAGTTAGTGATTTGCTTCAGCCGAATAAATCTCACCCACGTGATAAAGGTTTCAGCTGTTTTACTTCAAAGTCAACTGATGGAATAGTTGAGGAAATGTGGATGTTCAAACATGGGCAGAATGGTGAATGTTACACAGTGTGTAAAGTGGCCACTTAAACCAGCCAATGACTGTATTAAATTCCGCAGGGAGACTTGTTTTCGGAATCTCTAAGTTCAGTCATATCACTCCACTACTTCGGGAACTACACTGGCTACGTTTTCCACAGAGGGTCAAATACAAACTCTGTTGGCTTATATATAAGTCACTGCACAACTCTGTTCCAGAATATCTAAGTGAACTATGCATTCCAGATGAACTAGCTGACAGGCGTCTTACGCTTAGATCAGCTACGTTTACGGCGAGAGGAAAAGTTATTATACCGCTACGCAAACAGCGCACTAAGTTTAGTGAACGCGCATTTGCGGTCGCAGGCCCTATGGCTTGGAATACTCTCCCAGCAGAGGTGCGAGGCTGTAAAAGTGAAGTGATGTTTTAGAAAAAACTTAAAACCTACTTGTTCCCTAAATCATTTGAATAAATCCGTAGCATGTGACAACAAAATAAATTGTTTTAATTAAATTACAAATTTAAAAGCTTCAATTAAATTAATTTAACAATATCACTATGTAAAGCGCCCTTGAGGTATTTTATTACGAAACTGGCGCTCTATAAGTTATCCATAATACTAATAATAATAATAATGACAGTTCATAAGCCCTGTAAATGCCTAGACTTCCATATTTTCTTCTCAAAAATGTTTTCCCTCTCTGTTGAAATAAATTTAAATGTGAATAACTCCCTAGGGAGGAAATCCAGTCTGCAACCATTTGGACATACTCAAACATTATAACATTAAAATATTTTAATAAGAAAACTCGCTGTTTTATGCCTATCAGCTTACAAAAATTGAACAAAAGTAACCGTTCAGTAGAAGGTATCGTTTTAGGATTTTATAAAAATATACATTTAAAGCTCAAATTTTTAGATTTTAAATATACAATAATTTACCCACGTAACTTTTCTACTTAAAAAAAAATTCTATCACCGTTTTGCATCTCACTCAGTACCGAATTTAAAGGCATTGTTATTTTAAAAATAAAAAATGTAATCAACAGGATAAGCGAAAATGTGGGAAATGATAGTAAACATTAATTCTTAATATAATGCCAAATTTAATTTTCCGCACTCTCCGGATTCCGCGATAACCCGTGATTTCGTTTTCATTAGATGTAATTATAATTACCTTTGTTTTGAAAAGAGCACAATTAAAAGCGAAGTGACTGCTAAGTAATGCGCGTCTACACAATTCAATGATCTTAGAGCAAGTTTTTGCTATTGCTATTCACCCGCCTTTTACTTCGCACACTCTCTACTTTATGAGAAATACTTATATATTTTACCAAAACAAAACAGAGATAGCATAAGTTTATAAAAAAGTAATAGAATTAGCGCCTCAATAATTTACCAAGAGGGACAAAAAAGACCGGAAGTGGATCAATGCATTATCTAATCGCATTAGTTATTTTTTACGATCAAAATCGAGTCTATCATTTGCGTAGAGATAAAAGGTTTTTTAAGGTATTGATTTCTCTGAAAATTATTGCTGATAATTTTTGATCAAACGTATACCATCCGCTTAAAAATAGACTGAAATAATAAAATGGTCAAAAATTAATACCTTTACTCATTGTTAAATTGTTAATAAATTTATAGCCAGTGTAGTATTATAATTATCTCATAATATTAATATTTTTAAAACTAAAATGCGTTTTTATGTTACGTAAGGAAATACAGCGTTCGAGGTTTTTTGATCGGATTAATTCTACTTTTTTCAGATGTGACTTTGCTAAAAATGCCCATATAGGTACGAGGGTAATTATTTTTTTAATATATTTATCATGGTTTTTTTTTTATTCAACAAATCAATCAGTATTCAGTTTTTCATTGATAAAGTCTAATTTTCATGATACTAGTCATTCCAGTATTTACACATAACGGGAATCAAAAAAATGAAGATGAAAGTAGGTTGGATGCTGTCCAAATGCGATCCCTCAGGCGAATGTGTGGTAAAACGATGTATGATAGGTGCACAAATGTCGAGATCCGTGAAGTGTGTAAGGCTGAGACATGCATTATTGACAGAATCAAGAAAGGGGTGCTGCGTTGGTTTGGACATGTAGAACGAATGGACAGCGAAAGAACGGCTAAAAGGATCTACGATGCAAATGTTGATGGATGCAGAAAACGAGGAAGACCGAGAAAGACATGGCACGATCAAGTCTATCAAACACTTGAAGATGGACATGTCAAAAGTAGGAATAATCGGCGTGCATGCATGTGAAGATGTATGAATGTAGAGGAAGCGAGGTTTGTATGCCAAGATAGAGTGTTATGGCGTTCTATCCTCTCTGCCTACCCCTACAGGGAAAAGGCGTGATGGTTTGTTCGTTTGGGAATCAGAAAATTAAATATGTTCACCAATTGCAGTGTATTTATTTTTTTTTTTTATATTTTTATTTAAATTTTAAAGTAGGGCACACATATCATACATATTGTTATGTGTGTTCTAATAATAACATTGCAAATATATTTAATTTATAAATTGTTTATCACATATGTCTTGACCATTATTTTAAATTTTGATATGTTTTTTTTTTCATAAATATATTTTTTTTTTTTTTCCATTTCGTAATACTTTTTAATTGCTTTAAATAAAATCGAATTTTGTGACTTTGCCTTTTTCCTAAATGGAAGTCTAATTTTGTTCTTTTCTCTAGTATTGTGATCGTGTATTGTGATTTTTGATATCTTTATTTCGTGAAAGTAGAATTCGGGGATAGTAAATAAAACATTGTTATTGGCATTGATGATTTAATTTAAAAACAATGTTGCCGATAAGGTAAAGAAACCGAGTCGATACAGTTATAAGCCTAAGATTTCCCGGCATCTTATTAGCGAGATTATGGAGACCGATTACGTACTGGAAATGAGAGTGGCGAAGGAATTTAGCGGCGAGCCTTCATCTGGCTCTTGACATTGCGAAGCCGATATAATGAAATAGAAACTTGTACTATGAGTGTCGATGACTTTTTCCCAGTTGTCCGCATGCCTTCCATGGTTACGGCAAAACCTTGGGAGATTACAAGAACAATTGGTATAATACCATTTCTTCACGTGGTTACATTCTATATTACATCGACGATTGTGTTTTTGCTTCAGGTAAGCAACTGATGAACCAGACGCGCTTTCGCTCACATCGAAAATTCCCTCGTATAAACCATTATCACTTTTTACTGTTGGGTAATAGTAGATGCATTGTCCTCGTGCGATTTATCTTGTCGATTTCAATCAACACTGCTTTCCAATTTAAAATATGGATGAAACATGTATTATGAACTAGTGCTGCGATCTAACTTTTGATTTTAGAATCCAAAATATCAAATGATCTCAAAAACGTATGATTTACAAGTTTTAAAAAGTAAATTTACAGTAGGTACTTTGAAATTTTTCACTAAAGATCAGAAGATTAAAAAAAATCCAGAACGATCTTTTTGTTGAGTAAAAGAATACCAAGAAATGTTTTTGTTGTTTATTTCTTATTTTTTAGTGTTTAATTTAGTAAAATATATTTTTTATCTCAATCAAAATAAAATATGAATAAAACGGGCTTTTATTATGTGTTACCAGCTGCACAAAATAAAAATGCATTTAGTTTTATAAGGACACAAACTGTATCTTAATATTGTATTATATAAGTGTGTGGAATCATATAAATACGACATTTTCAGAAAAGATAAATGAAATGTTTATTGAAGGTTATGTTAATATAAAAAAATTCACTTTTAATTTCGTTGTATCCTAACTCATCACAACATTTTTGGCCTCATATAGTAAGGAATATTTTTTTTGTAAATGTGTCTTTACATGAATAAATAAATTTAAAAACATATTTTAAAAAACGATGATCGCAAATACCGACTGCTAATGTGCAAAAATGGGTGTGTTAAATTGTTTTTTTTATTTCCTGTGATTATGAACATTATTGGCTTACAATACTAAAAACGTGATTCAAGATTCTGGCATTCATTAGATTCAAGTAGATATTTATATGTTGGTACTACAAGCCTTCACTTTCAAATTTGCATTCATCCAAAAACAATTCAAGCTCTTAACAAATCACTGCTAATTATAATGATTAAGCGTGAGTAAAATGTATGAAGATAATAGTTCAGATTCAGTTTCATTGGTTCATTAAGAAGAGCAGTGAACTTGTACTAGGCATACATTACTATTGTGTAAAGAAAATTCTTACGAAGAGAAACTTATGCGTATACGTGAAGTGTAGTGCGTTGTACCTTGTCTTGCCATTATTGTTTATATGTAGGTGCGTAATGTTGACATGACTGATGAACGATGAAATCAGTCTAATTAAAAAAGTATAAATTTAATTATAAGAAACATCATAATCCTATTGTAAAAATTATAACAATGTAATAGTAGTATAATAGAAGCTTTACGAACAAACAAAAACTATGACTGATAAATGGCACCTTTATAAGTATAGTGACAGTTTATGTGTTGTTTTGAGTATTTTAGTTTATTTTATTTTATTCAGAAAACATAGTCATACATAATAAGTATTAAAAATAACAATAAAAAAACACCAATTAAGTTTTCATAAATTATGCAAAAGATATTAACATTAAATGTGGCAAAAAATAAATAAATAAGAATTTCAAGTGAAAAAATAATAATTGTTAACATTTGCGTTTTCCATGGAGGTAATAAATTAAAATAAATAAAAATACCAAATGCGCACTCCGAGACATCCACGCACACACACATGAACGCACATACAAAACATACACAAACGTATACATTACATGAGTAGTGTCACTTGTACTATTTTTTTTAATATAGGTACTTGTATTTCAAAATTCTCATTGACAGTCAATGATCCTTATTCAAAAACAAACTAGATAAAAAAATATTTTATGTGTGTTTTGATAATAACAATGTACAAATATTTCATTTATGAGTTATTTAACATATATTCCTTAACCGTTTGTTTCAATTATGTTTTTTTTTCTCTATTAATGTTTTTTTCTCATTTAATGAGCGTTTTATCACAAAAAATAATAATGCACAATTACCTTTTAATTTTTTTTCGCAAAATCGTACATTTTCTCTCTTTGCAGTAGCTAATGGTGCATAGCTACTGCATTTGTACAACAAGTGTAGCTTCAGATAAACATTTTTTTATGGTTATGAAATAAATATGGTCAGTTGAAATTACACACATAGATTTGGGTAAGATTCATCATCAGTGGCGCTACAGCCCGTTGTTGGCCCTGGCCTCCTCCAGAATTTGTCTCCATTCGTCCCTGCACCCCGCGGCTCTTCTCCAGCTCGTCGGGCCAATCGCTCTAATGTCACTTTCCACATTATCCAGCTATCTTAATTTTGGTCTGCCTCTGCTTCGTCTGCCTTCCGGAGTGGTATACATAATATTTTTTGGGGTGCGGTTATCATTCATTCTGTGCACATGGCAAAAGCATTGTAATCTTCTTATTTTGATGAATTGTGCAATGATGGGTTCGCCATACAGTGCCTCTAATTCATGATTAAACCGTCTCCACCACACTCTGTTTTGGTTGACAGCACCAGATATCTTCCTTCCTTTTCTTTCGAATACTAATACCATATTTTCATCTCTTTTGGTCATAACCCAGCATTCGGCACCACATGTAATGACCTATCTGAGGAGACTTTTGTAAATAATAGTCTGAGTTTTTCTTGTAAGCAATTTGAATCCTAGATGTTTAAACAAGCCATAATAACATCTGTTTGCTGCCAATAGCCGTGTTCTAATCTCGGTACTATAATTGTTATCATTAGTCGTTCCAGTACCTAAATATTTTAAGGTTGGGTGAGCTTAATCCATAAAAAAAAATAACAAAAAAAGAAAAATACGAAAAATATAGTATCTAATAATAAAAACGATGAATCTTAAATATCTTCATTTAGGAAAATAGATTTATATTCAAAGAGAAATTGATTTTAGAAAATAAAATGAAAGTGTTTAGATTTACAGGGTTTGTTTCCTTGACTGATTTAAATGATTGTTTGACACATTATATAAAATTCAATATTTATTAAATACTCCCGTGGTTTGTAATTGATTTGAGGTTTTATAACAAAGGTAGGTACTAAGTTAAATAAATTTAGAGACTTTTTCGTCAGGAATTTCAACGCTCTAACCACTTCATAATATATGCTAGACAGTAGAAATATAGGAGCCACTTTTTTATGTATCCACATGTAAGCATTAGATAGGTAGTCATAATATTATTAAAGATATGTACAACTTACGGACATGTATACTTATGTTGGCACAAGAAGTCATTAATCTTTCCTGGCAATTAGAGATATGTTTTTTAGAAGAATGCCAAGTAAATGTAAATATTTGTTTATACGTACTGTAGTTGCATATACGAACATCAGCCATGATGGAAATGAGTGACCCTAAAGGCTAATTTTGTTTGCGGAATGGAAGTCTACTTAAGTCGACAGGAGCATAGAACCTATTATATAAATTACATACCAGATCTCGTATGATTTCAAGCCATTTAGAAACGTATATTGTTTGATATAAGTATGCGGTAGGTATAACGTGTAAAATATTATACGTTCCAACGTTACTTTTACGGAAAATCTGATGTTTTTAAACATATATTTAAAAAAAAAAAAATTTAATGAGGGCTTATCATTATCATTAAACTCTCGTCTGTCATGATGGTACATAGGGCCCAGTACCGTCAAAGTAAATGTAGCATATCTTTGTATTTGGTAAAACGTACAAAACTTTATTTGACTTAAATTTTGGTTTATTTTTAAAGGTTGTATTTTTGTTGCAATAGCTGAAGTTTTTATGAAATAAATTGAAAGTAATAGACAGATATCTCGATTACCAAATGAGTTTTTTTTATAACTCCTGGGAATATAATATCTACTTTATGTATTATATGTTGAATTAAGAAAAATAAAAATTAACGTAGCGATTGTAATACGAGTAACAATTTATTTATTTTTTGGTATAGTTTGATAGTTCGTAAATATATTTTTTTTAAAACACTGAACTTCCTCATTGTATTATTTTGACATACTCAGTGGACGCCTTGATAGTCCGGCTCTTTTGTCAGAGTTATCATTAAATGTCCCCGGCTACCGCACCCGTCACACGTCGAGCTCTCTATTTCATGTGCCAGCAGTTCGTACGAACTATGCCCAGAACTCTCCACTCATACGTTTTGCTAGTGAATATAATTTGAACTTTCCCCTTATTGATCCATTTGATTGTAAAAAAATAACATTTAAAATGCGCATCTTAAAATATTCTTTTTTGTCTTATACTTAGTTTCAATAATAAAGTTTTATTTTATTTTATTAAATTTTATCTCTATTTCTTAATATTTTATATATATTTATATTTTCGATACCTGACACCCTCTTTCCAATATAACACCCACACACCCACCCTCTCACTCACTTACACTCACACAAACACACTAGTATGTATTGTACGTGTATTTAATGTATTTCTGTGGATATCTGTCATTGGTTTTATTCTCTGTATATGTTATTTGTTATATTTGTATTACATGTATTACTGTTGATATCCCCAATAAATAAAATAATAATAAAAAAAAAACATTGTATTATATTACATATAAAAGCCTCTCGGGCGTTATTATTGTTGAAAAAAAAATTATGTGGTAAAAAATCAAATTGATTGATTTACAAAAAAATATTCAAGTTATATTTATGCTTAAACGATTGGAATTGATCAGCGAGCAATAGGTTCTTACAATTCCATACGCAAATTTATTGATCACAGCGCAAGCTATTGACATAGTATTCCGTATTACAGGTGCATTGAGCCATTCAACAAACCAAAGGCCATAAAGATTATAAAACCATTGAGCATGTCGCTACAGAGACATGTATTCAACTTTTGAAAAAACCATCAAAGCTCCCATCATTTATCCTTGAAAATAAACAAGAGTTCGTGATTAACAAGCCAGATTCTATGTGGCTGAAGTCGGAATAATCATAAATAAGTTATGTAATGCGGGGGCATAAATATTTTTAGATTATTCGCCATATAAATAATGCATCCTGCGGGGAGTACGTGACTATGGGCTTTATTGAATCTTTTAACCCTTTTATTCCTATTCTCTTTTAACTCTTGTGTGGCTACGCTAATAGACAAATTTACATTGCATTTCAAGGGTTAATAAAATCTCTTATACAATATAACAAACCCTGATAAATATATTTTTTTCTTTATTTAATTCACATAAAAGCCCAGAGGGCTTTTACAAGTATGGTACAAAGATAAAATATATAAAGTAAGAAATAAAATACCGAATTTGGTACATTCAAATACGTATAACTAGTAAGAATGTACAGACGACACGATATACAAAAATATTGTATTAAATAAATCAATATTTAAATATTATAATTTAAGTAGAATTTGAATTAAGTCCATTTTAAACAAATGTAACAGAAAAAATATTATAGACATAAAACTGGAAACGAAACAATAAAAAGAAAAATCAAAAACCAAAAAACATTTATTTATAAATAAATGTAAAAAGAACTCTCTCTTTAAACACGAATTTTCATTCAATTAAAGAGTTAGAAACGTTATTATTAATAATGTTTGTCCCAATCATTTCACAATTTTACACTTATTTTGGCAAGAATTTTTTTCACTAAAAAAATATATAAATATATATTTCATTTATTTTTATTAGTTTATTGCTATACAAATACACATTACAAAAATGAATAAAGTATTCTTAACTCCATGAGGCTAAGAGCTCTGTGTTGAGTTAGGATACAATAGAAAGTGGAAGCATCCATATTATTATATTATTTATTATCAATGCAATGTCTCGCAGCAGTCTCCTGCAATAGTCTCTTCTCTTAGACGAAACCCAAACTTAAAAAAAAATTACGTTATAAGTTTAAAAAATAATATTTTTGTTTTCTTTTTAGTAAAAAAAATACAAGAAAATTTCTTATACTCCAATGAAAATACGTTTCTGGCTAGATATGCCCTTTTTATTTAGTGATTAAGTAAATGTCTTTCTTTCTTAGTGTTAGTATGCCAATAGATTCTACTCAACTAAATAAAAAAGACGTTACTGGCCATTTACTGATTTTCAAACTAGTAACGCCGACCTAATAATCATTCATTTCAGATGTTTTTAAAAACGAAATAGAAAAAAAAAAAGTATTTTATTAAGCTTTTTATAAATATATAAGTCAGAACCGCCTTTTATATTTAGTAATTTTCAAAACTTTTTGCAGTGAAGTCTAATTTATTAGTGAAAATAATAGTGTTGTGGTTATTTGAGGAAGATAATTCAAGTACCAGTAGATGCGTATTTTTTTCCTGATTCCGAATATGTATTTAACTTATTTTCAAAAAACATGTTAGATGCGTCCTTCTTTCTTATGACGGCAGAATAGTTGGGACATCATATAAACAACTGAATATTTTAACCATGAAAATTTAAACATTGGGATACTTTTTTTTTTCGACCGCTACGAAAATGAATACACGACGGCGTTTATTACGAGTGAGCTCAAGAAATTTTTAATTTATTTTAATATAGGAATTTTAAAAGAACGAACAAAATAACAAAAACGATTTTTTCTGTCTCCTTTTTCGGCAGAAAAAATGTGCGGCAGCGACACATTCACGTCGACAAATCTGTAATGCCACAAGGTCCCGTCCGTGCATGTTCACAAGAGAACAATGTCACTGGCGCCGCGCGCGGTTGTGAGGTAATCATTGTTCCGCGGAGATAGCCTGCCCGTCCATCTCAGTGGCGATGTCTCGGGACAATTTTTTATTCTACGAATCGCTGTTTACACGTGAACAATGGTCGAGTCAAGGATAACACAATACTGTATTGTCCACGTGTAAACGGCTTTTAATACACTATACAATTTACTTTACCTGACCGCTACAATGCAACTGTTAAAAAAATACACCAGTTTGACAGAAAACACTTGATGAAAATCCAGACGTTAAAAATTGTAGACAAAATTGCATTGAAGAACATATAATACGGTAACATAACATTAACTAGAAATCCTGACATAAATATAATACAAGGCAACAACAGCACTACCACATAAAAAAAGAAAGATAAGTGCAGGACAGTCGAAATACTATACAATGGACTTAAACTCTACAATAATTTATCTAAGGTAGGTAGGTACTACTTTAAAAAAATCGAGAATTTTTATGGAAAGATTTAAAAAAAAACATAGACGGTTATAAAGTACCTATTTGATATTTAAAATAAATAGTAAAAACGAAATGTCAAAAGTAAGTTTTTAGATAATGATTTTGTTTTGACAGAAAAGATCATTTAAAGTTATTTTACTTAAAGGGTTGAGTTAGCGTCTGATTCGTATTTCGTTTTTCAAGTATAGCGTAATTGTCATAATAACTCTTTAAAATGGTTATTGGACGTACACGATTGTTGTGCTAAAGTACCCAGAAGCGTGTCCGAAAACATCCAGTAATTGTACAAAATAACTCACACTATTTATTACCTAAGGCATTTAATTAAGCCAGTAGGCAAAACGAATATAGATAGAACGAATGGACAATCAAAGAATGGCTAAAATATGGCTACAGTAAATGGTAAAATTGGATTAGGATAAACTTTAAATCAGGTCATGTAACAAGACAACTCGAAAGAAGGCCATAGTAAGGGGATTATTGGACACAGTCCGATGTGTTCAAATATGATTCTACGCCTTTTCTGGACTATTTTTTATTATATGTGTAAGGCTTTTAAATAAATATTCGATGTCCTTGTTGAAAGGAGTCCAAGGAGACTTATGTCCTCAGATGCGGTATGTCGTGGGTAAGCTGTCCTTGTTGGAATCCAGAATCGAACCCAAGACCTTCTTTAATATAGGTAAACACGCTTTACACTAGACCACGAGACGGATAAAAATAAATACCGACATAAATAAACAGTTACTGGTAACTGGTCGCGGTAAATAAGTTCTCGCACTACAAGCCCAGATCTTTGAAAAGCCTAGCTACTGAGTGGTGGGCTAGTGTGCTAACAATGCCAAATCTCCCCTTTCAAGCCAGAATATTACAGACTCGGTATATTTCAAAATAAGTTTGTTGTAACTCCTGGGAGTACAAAAAAAAGTATGATTAAAAAAAAAATGTATTACAATATTTTTTTCTTTCCAATAATAAATTAATTTATAAACCTCTAAAGCCTTTCACATTTGGCGGTTATTGTGAGGTGTTTGGAAAAAAATAACAACATGAATGGGACTCAAATCTCACGCCGCCTAATCAGCTTTGGAAAGTTGGGACAGGACAGAACAGGTAAACATAAAAGGAAGAACAGGTGAATCTAGATCTATTCACCGTTCCTTATTAAAAATTGCGATCTAATTCGAGTGAAAAAGGTGTGGTTTTAGTACCCCTAAAATATTTCAAAAGGAAGCGCCTGAGTGCAACCTGAATACCTTATTCGATTATTAATAATAAAAAAACCTTCTTTTCATTAAAATTTTTGTTCAAATATTGATGTATTTAACATGTCTTTCTTGCTTACCGTAACACTTTATTTATTGTTTGCTTTACATAATTTATTTCATAAGCTTATATCTTTGCATTTTTAGTTTATATGCTTACTGTTTTTTCTTGCATACCTTTGTTATTATTGTTTTTTTTTTTACTTTGTAAAACTTTTTATCATATCCTTTTTAACTAATTTCACAATTTTTTTCTGTATATTCTGTTTATTATTTAGTATGTTAGCATGTATTTCATTTTTATTTTTTGTAAATGTTTTTTGGGCGTTAATGAACAAAATAAATAAATAAATAAATAACCCTCGATTTATTTAAAAATACATTAAGACTCGATCCATCCGGCTGCGATACACTCCTACTTGCTTTTTAATGATGCACACGCTTACATACAACTGAACACTTTCTCTCACATAAATACACAAAAAACACACCTGTACACTTACTCTCTTACAAATACACACCCTTTTACTTATATATAAACGTATATCGGATACGCACGCACACATTTTAAAATGTACCATAATTTAATATGCATGATTTTTATTTAGAAATTTCACTGGTTTGTCTTTCAACCTTATCTTTAATTTAATTATTTTTATTGTATTTTTTATTTCATTATTGCACCACAACAGGCCAGGAGGCCTAATAACAGTGGTGAATTACACCACAGAACACCCAGGCTTGAGAAAAATCACATTGTAATTTTTGTATTCTCACCGGGAATCGAACCCGGAACCTTCCGTGCGTAAGTCAAGCGTCTTGACCACTACACCACGGAGGCCGCCATTATTATTGTTGACTTTATCTTTTTTATAAAATAAATGAAAATGTTTTTTAAATTTTGTACAAAGTTATAAGATCGGTTGACATTCTACATTCGTGAGTGTTAAACTTTGTGTTTTAATTTATTGGATCTCTATTATCTAATTGACCCAGAGATGTGTACAGATATTTAATTGTGTTATTAAAATCATTTCCGGTTAATTTACATTTGTTAAATCACCTATCTGTTTGGTTGACTGTTCGTATCTGTCAGATTATTATCTGTTAATGATTTTTTAACCGACGTTTTCATTTCGGGGTGCTTTTTTTGACCACCATTCACAAAAAAAGAAGGGATGTGGCCCATTGAACCACGATCGGGAACAGTCCGAGAAAAAGGACCAATACTGGATATGAAAAAATCTTCCTAATGGGCACGCCATTAAAATAATACACTACAAAATACACACGGTAGTATTTATTGTATCCGGTATAATCTTTAAATTTATTTCAACAGAGAGGGAAAAATTTTCTGAGAAGGGAATATGGACGTCTAGGCATTTACAGGGCTCATGATCTGTCATTGGCTGGTTTAAGTGGCCACTTTACACACTGTGTAACATTCACCATTCTGCCCATGTTTGAACATCCACATTTCCTAAACTCTTCCATCTGTTGACTTTTGTGAATTGTTGAGTCTAGGCATTTACAGGGCTTGTCGTTGGCTGGTTTAAGTGGCCAATTTACACAGTGTGTAACATTTACCGTTCTGCCTATGTTTGAACATCCACATTTCCTCAACTCTTCCATCTGTTGACTTTTGTGAAGTAAAAGAGCTGAAACCTTTATCACGTGGGTAAGATTCATCCGGCTGAACCAAATCACCTACTAGGCAACGCCTGAAAACAATTTAAACCAGCCAATGACAGGTCATAAGCCCTGTAAATGCCTAGACTTCCATATTCCTTTCTCAGAAAATTTTTCCCCCTCTGTTGAAATAAATTTAATTATGAACAACTCCCTAGGGAGGAAATCCAGCCAGTCTGCAAGCATTTGGACATAATCAAACATTGTCGGTATAATCTTATTCCGTTTTATTTGAAATAAATATGAAGGAGGATAAAATAAAAATTGGAGAAGAAAGCGTAGTATTTTTCTGTTTTTTTGTGGTAAAGTGGCTTTAAATAATAATAATGATAATTTTTTTTTTTTTTTAAATCACGTGCTTTTTTATGCCTACCGACTTTTCTATGTCTACCGGTTCCAAGGCGTACTTATCTCTTCGTCAGGACACTAATCAACAATAAAAATGCAAATCCCACTTAACACCTTTACCACCGTAGTTTCACAAAAAAAATTAACGGATGTGCTGATAGGATACATGTTATAAGAAATTAACACTAATCAGTACTTATTTTTTTTAAAAAGTTTTACAAGGTAGGAGCAATATTTTTTTAAAAGAGAGGAAGGTAGGAGTGTGACCATTAGTATAACTATGTAACATCGCATCATTTCAGAATAGCCCATTGTTTGAAGTTCATAATAATGTATTATTTGTTACTTTGTGGTCAAATAGTTAGCGCATTTGCCTACCATGCGAAAGGTCAAGGTTTCGATTCCCGACTTAAAATATTAATATAAAAAAATAAATTTAACAAATCATTAATGAATTAATAATTAATTTCGAAATTTATTTTACTTATTCATATTTTTCTCTTACAAACTTAAATTAATAAAAAAAAATGTGCCCTCGCTGGGGGGTTATCCGTGCCAAAGACACTAAATAACATACTTTTTTGAAATGTTTCTACATTAGAGAATAAACAAAGAAGACTAACTTAATAAACACAGATAATTAACAAAATATTCACAGTTTTAAAAACAAGGTATACATGTACATCTTTATTATTTATATTACAAAACGCACAACGAAAATAACAAAAATCTAACATAAGCTATACACTTGTGAAGCGGTTGATTAAATTAATTAATTCATCGTTCCCCTTTCCGCACCTATTGGTGGATAAGGCACTGCATAAGTACACCAATCGCAGCGTATCTTGATCTCTTTTTTGTTACATAAAAGTAAGATGATGCCAGTCCGGGGAGTATAAAATATTTTAGTGTAAAAACACATATTTAAAAAAAATATTCCATGTCAAACATGTCAGGAATCGAACCCGAGTCCTCTTTTATGGTAGGCAAACGCGCTGACCACTATACTACGAGGCGTTTAATCAATAGATATTTGTAATTTTTGTCTCAAATTAACCGGGTATTTATTTTACGGGTGTAATCTGCTCCGTATATGGGCGCTGTAGTCTTGACAGTTGCACATTGCACGTGTCACGATGTTCACACACAACAGAGGTCACATTGAGGTCATGCAAGACGGAAAATGTTGAGGTTGTCACTGGAATGAGTTGGTACGATACGGTTCTTAAGCAGACTTGATTCCTTCGCTCTCCGAATCCATGCATGCAAAATTTTAAGTCAGGCTCGTAAGATAAGCAATGATAATATAAATAATCAATTTAACAGGTCTGGGCAAACTGCGGCCCGCGAGCTACGATCGTATATTAAGTGTATTTTTCCTGCCTTTTAAATATATTATAAATATATATATATACATTCAACACCCCATAGGGGATCTAGGAATCTCCTTGGCGATGCCCCCATTTACATGAAAAAAAATATCGTTGCCGAACGAGAAAAGCTGCCCGAAAGAGCTCTCTGTAACCTGGTAACCTTTTTTTTGCACAACAACAGGCCAAGAGGTCCAATTACTGTGGTGATTTACAGCAAAGAACACCCGTACTTAAGAAAAATCACGGACCCGGAACCTACCGTACGTGACTCAAGCATCTTGACAACTACACGACAGAAGCCACCATAGCCTTAGCATCTTTGTGCTGAAAGAAGGTTATCCAGAAGTACGTAGTATGCAATTCAATAGATTGTGGAAGAGGGAAGTGAATTCTTCAGTGACTTGGGTTAAATTGATTATAAAACCAAGAAAAACTTGGAATTATTTTTTTTAGCCACCAGATCTCTTTATCCGAGAAGACCTATAACAGATCTACCGATAGTAGTAATTTGATACAGCTTGCCTAACACATACCGCACACCGCATCTGAGGACATAAATTTCCTTGGCGGTGACCACATACACGGAATATTTGCTCATTGTCAACGAGAAAAGCTGCCCGAAGGAGCTCTCTGAAATCTGGTAGACTGGGATAAAATTGATTGGACATGATCAATTCCCCGAAATGATTAAAAACTTTTTAAAAGCCTTGAAATTCTTTTTGAAAAGCACCAGATCTGTATATCCGACAGGACCTAGGAGTAGCGAGAAGTTCCATTCGGTAATCATAGAGAAGGGGAAAGGGACAAGACCACAGGATGCATTTAGAAGATTAATTTGATACTGCAGAATTTATCGACTTTCAAACATAGAATCTATATCGAAAGCAGTAACAGGGAGGGAAGAATTTAGACTACGTAAAAAGATACACCACAGAGACAAATAAACAAGTTCCATTATTCTCATTAAATTATTGGTTATTAAAGAATGACTTCTTTTTAATGTTAAAATTCCTTTTTACGACGTCGGCGTCGTATAATGGTATTATACGAGCCGACTGCCTTTCATTTTTTATTCTTAATACAACCCTTCATTCGAAAAGTTTGGCCGGGCCTGAATTAAGACATAATTTCCTAAGGTTTATTCCTCATTTTTTTATATGTTATTTGCTTTGTTTTTGTTCTATGTAGTATATATGGTCATATTGATTTGTAAAAGTGTTATACATATATTCGTTCCAACTCAACACGGGACTTTGGTTCCATGGCGTTGGGACTTGTGTCTCAATAATTGTTAAATAAATATTTTGTGATAAACATAGATGTATAGTTTATTAAAATAGGCAAAATATAATTATCGCCAGTTATTACCTAAGAAAAAAAGAGAGATAAATAAACTCTTCTATCTATGTAAGACGTATGTGACATCATAGATAGCCACACAGTTAAAACAAAATTTCGTTTTTTATCCACAAATTAATCTAAATAATACAACAATATTCATTAAGCAATCTTTGGGAACCATTGAATGATATTATATCATACGATTATTAAATAAAACAGACGTCTTTTATTTGGCACCAGTTATCACTATAAATTCTTTATTTATACTTGAGTATGTGATATATAATATATAATGAGTCCACATACCTCAGTATATGATCATCGTAAAACGGGATGTAGGTATAAGAAATTTAGATCTGAGTTTAAGGATAATATAAACTTTATTGCAGCTTATGCACGTGAATTTACGAGTGATTATCGGTACCCAGACCACTATGTAGTCGGTTTAATAGACTTTGATAAAATTAATTTAATAAGTTTTTATTTGAATAAAAAATGATCCATAAGTTTTAATTATAAATAATTCTTAATAATACAATATTTGAGTTTGTCCAAATGTTCGTAGACAAAAGACTGGATTTCACCCCCTCGGGAGTCATTAAGATTAACAAATTACATCAGGGATGGAGAATACCTTAAGTAAGGGAATATGGAAATCAAGGCATATACAGGACTTATGACCTGTCATTGGCTGGTTTAAGTGGCCACTTTACACATTGTGTAACATTCACCATTTTGCCAATGTTTGAACATCCATATTTCTCCCTGTTGTAACTTCTGAACTAAAGAAATATCATATACCATGTCTCACAACCGTAAATCAATATGCTCCATACATATGTCTTGGCAAATTGCTTGCGGAGTTTTATATTGATATTATTCGACTCAAAAATCTTAGATTTTTTTGTCAAACGCAAGCCTCGCTCGGTGTATGGAACAATAAAACAACAAACAAACAAACAGGCGTTGCCTAGTAGGTGTATTGGTTCAACCGGATGAATCTTACCCGCATGATAAATTGGCGGCCTCCGTGGTGTAGTGGTCAAGACGCTTGACTCACGCACGGAAGGTTCCGGGTTCGATTCCCGGTGAGAACACAAAAATTAAAATGTGATTTTTCTCAAGCCTGGTTGTTCTGTAATGTAATTCACCACTGTAATTAGGCCTCCTGTCCTGTTGTGGTGCAAAAAAAAAGAAATGAAAAAAAGAAATAAAGGTTTCAGCTCTTTTACTACACAAAAGTCAACAGATGGAAGAGTTGAGGAAAAGTGGATATTAAAACATAGGCAGAATGGTGAATGTCACACAGTGTGTAAAGTGGCCACTTGAACCAGCCAATGACAGGTTATAAGCTTTGTAAATGCTTAGACTCCCACATTCCCTTCTTAAAATTGTTTTCTCTCTCTGTTGCAACAAATTTGAATTGATTTATATAAACTGAAGTTTTTATATGTGATGGTATTGCCGAGTGCATGGAGTCGTTTCTGTTTCTATTGGACCGATAGCAAAATAGCGAAATGAGTTGAGACTTAGTGTATATTTAGTGTATACTCTAAGATTGAAACATTTTTTTTCCTTCTGGATCCCACGGCCTTTGAGGTCAGCCAGGGAAAGAATGGCCGAAATTTCCCATACATCACTGCGAGTTCCCGGTCCAGTGATGACACTGACTTATGTTGGCTCAGCAATTCTAATAACCGGTTAATCGCTGTCAAACCCTGGAAATGTAACCGAGATATTTACTGCAAGAATGTAAACTCACAGCGCTACAAAATCCTACATGAATATCGAGTTTCTACTCATTCGTTATAGCATGGCGTGAAATAGTCTACGGCTACATATTTAACACAAGCTTAGATTGATCGATTCAGAAAGAAAAATAATGATTTTAAAATATTGCGAAATCATCTATTTCATCATCACACCCCTATCCACATTCAAGGGTGCATAGGGCACTGCAGCTGGACACCTAATGCAGCGTATCTCGTTCATCTTAAATATTTTTTATTTTGTTGATTTATTTTCAGTTCACAAATAGTAAAAGGTATCACAATATATTTACAATTCATAATATAAAAACATTTAACATAATTCACCAATAATCGCAGAACAATTATTAAAATTGTTAAATAAAGAAAAATGTAATAAATATTTTTTTTTTTATGTAATTCATTAAAATTTAGATTAATTAAAAAAAAAATCATTCGAAATAGATTTCATTTACACAATTTTATAAAATTTAACTGAAATATTGATAATTTTTACAACTATTTTGTATTAATAATAATCACAAGTTTTTTTTTATTACAATAATCACAAAAAAAGAAGTCACTATACAATTCAAAACAAATTTGTAAAATATTATTGTATAGGTGTATTTGTATGTGTGCACATGGTGTTAAGACGAACATTCATCATGGTAAACCTTTTAAAATTCTTAATCAATTATTTACAAATACTTTTTTTATGTTTTTTTTTGTAATTTGAAAATGAAGTAAATCTTGAACTTCCTACTAGCATCCCTTCTACAAGCCCTTGTCCTTCTCCAACCCAGCCGCGTCCCCTTGTCCGCGTCCGGTGCGTATCGTTTCGGTAATCAAATACGTTTTTTTTGTAAGGGAGGTGTATGGGTTTGTGGAAGGAAATTCAAAGGAATCCCGAGAAATTAAAGATTTACGCCACTTTTAAATTATATAAAAAAAAATCACCTTACCTTCACGTAACGTGATACGCTGAATTTGTTTTTCTTACGTAGAGCCCTATGGACCAGTGACTGCAGAATATGAAATGACGGTAGTAAATTTGTATTTAATTTTTATTTTTGATAAAGTTATTTTTTTTATATTTGCGTTCTTATGATTTACCCCAATATTCAACTTTGAGGGCCACTTTCAACGAGTCACTTTTAGAAAATAGGAATCAAGTTGGAGTAGAGTGGGATTCGAATCATGATCCCTTGAGCCGTGAGTCCAAGACACTAGCCACGGGACCCAATTTTAAATCTGTTTTATTGACCCCTTTTTTTTAAACCCTTCGTGTATCTATTGGTTTTCAAAATGTATTCTTACTTTCCTATCTAATACATGCTTATATCCTTAATCGATATGATCTAAATATTTCCTTTTAAAAAATGTTCTTCATCTCTGTTTAAATATTTGTTATTTTATTGCATTTAGATTTGAGTGTCTACAATAGCCGATTCTCCCTATTACTTGATTGTCATAACACAGTTGGTGGTCTGATACTCAAGATGAAACAGAAAATCAGAAATGTGTTAGTAGACTTGTACGATTTATAGGTTAGATTAGTATCCATTTTCCGCTAGTCAAGTTCGTGCTTCATATCGAAAACAAATAAACAACACAAAACAACAATAGCAAATATAATATAACAAAGCGGAGAAGATTCGTTTTGACACCGAACAAAGAAATATCAAATAGATAATAACGATAATGCAATATGCTTTCAACATGGTTAAATTTTGTGAAATAAGACGTACCAATAGGAAGATTTTACATAGTAAGAGCTGACATTTCTTTCAGTAGGAACAAAACTGCAAAACCTTAAAGTTACTGAGTGATCACCAATTTTATATTTCGTAAATCTATGCACACATGTTACCCGAAAACAAATTCAACAATATTTAGGGTCATAATGAAATTTTTTGGTATCCTACAAGGGGAGGTGAATGTTTAAGACTCACAAAAACAAGAATCAAGGCAACGCAGAACAATCTGAACTAAAAACGAGCGAAAATGTTTAATTCGCTCGTTTGTGTGACGTAACCGGCGTGGGGTTACAAATTGCACTTGACTAAAATTAATGACTCGGCAACCACTCTCATTATTACTGGGCATTTTCTTGTAATCTTCAGGTGAACCTTAACACATGAGAAATAAAATATATAACAAATAAAGGTATATTAATTAATTTTAAATGAAGTATTTTGTCCATCGCGATCTCCGAAAATGACAAAACATCGAGTACCCTGAGACAAATGTATAAAATAATAATTTGAGAAAAAGAAATATAATCTAAAGAGATATGACACGAATATAATTTTAATAAGACAAAAAGAGAGAGTGATTATCAGGTGATCATTTCCTAACCTCAAGTTGCCTAAGGTTAACCTAAAGTAACCTCAGGTTGATGAGTTGCAAATAGGGATTAGAGATGCTTGGTCTACCGCATCTTATTGTGGAATGGCGATGGTTTTTGTTAAAAAGTTAAAAACAAACATTCGTATAGATGTATAGTCATCAGAGAATGTCTGAATTAGTAAAAAAATTAATTAAGTTGGATATAAGGAAACGTATATAGTTAAGAAATAAATACTTGTTGTTTTTTTGTACAACTATCTGAATAAATACATTTAATTTTTATATTTTATAAATATTTACATTAACTTCTGTTTTTATATTTTTTTATATGCGAAATCGTTTAATTGAATTTGTTTAATATATTTAAATTTATAAAAACAGAGGGAAAACATTTTTGAGAAGGGAATATGGAAGTCTAGGCATTTACAAAGCTTATGACCTGTCATTGGCTGGTTTAAGTGGCCACTTTACACACTGTGCATCATTCACCATTCTGCTCATGTTTCAACATCCATATTTCCTCAACTCTTCCATCTGTTGACTTTTGTGAAGTAAAAGAGCTGAAACCTTTATCACGTGGGTGAGATTCGTCCGGCTGAACCAAATCACCTACTAGGCAACGCCCGAAAAGAATTTTCCAATTTTTATACTTCTTCGTCTACCAGGTAGTAATTCAACAATGTTTGAGTATGTCCAAATGCTTGCAGACTGGCTGGTCTTTTACTGTTTCAGTAAATACTAATACCAATAAAAAAATGTTTGATTTTTTCATGAACTAGACCAAAAATCAGTTTCATTAAAATAGATTAAGTTTAAAAACGATCAAAATATTTTTTTGTCCAAATTAGAAAAATAAGTTGGATGAAAAAATACCATGAAACCACTTTTTTTCACATTTTGTCAAACACGCAAATGCTACCTGTTAAAAATAATACGTTTTTATTTTAGGTTCACGTTATGCACTAATAAAATAGTTCAAACAATCCAACTTTTTTGCTCATCATCATTACCATTTACTCCTCAACTCTCCCTGATGGTGATAAATTTTTTTTTCAAATTGTATTACTTATTTTCATACACTACTTAACTAGTAATTCTTTTTTAAAATATTTTTAGCCCTTTACTAAGCAAGAAGTATATTTTATGTTATATTAATAATCAATTTCCAAATTGCCAGGGCAAATAACATGTTTAAATGAACAAGTGTACCAACTACAGCCTTGTTTAGGAATAATCCAGTTTGGTACTGAGAAGGATCGATTTGGGATTAATCTTAAATTTTGATATGTCTTAAAGCTACTCGGCCGTGTGTGAGAAAGAAGTATCGAATAACAGACTTGTTAGGTAGAACAGGTTAAATTAAAAACAAGATATACGTAATAAACACGACATATCTTAAATTCACCTTTACATACGCAATCATAATTTATAAGATATTAATTATCAAAAAAACTAATGCAGCGTTAGCCTACTTAATTGAGAGAAAATTGTAATTAGTGTCTCATTAATAAATTCGTCTTCTTAAAGCTCTCCATCAGAATTCGGTTAGTAAGTGGTGTTCATTATTTTAAATAGTTTTTAATAAATAAATCAAGTATCATTAACAAATAAATTATGTGGACGAGTACCTAAGTATCATGTTATTAAAACTAGTTATTGTTAATGAGTGTAAATTAGTTTCAGATGTGATTTTAGGAGAAATTCGTATTAAATTGACAGGATTTTACAGATGCTAATTAATTACACTCTTTGATGCGCCTAAACTACTGAGCTCAATAAAATTAAATATCCCAACTAGAAACCTCAGACAAAACTTACTCTTTCATACCGATAACCATAGAACTAACTATGGTTTTCATTCCCATATGCCCAGAATTCTTAGGCCTGCCAACAAACATACCAGTCTTGATTTCTTTGATAACAAGTTGTCTTCTTTCAAACGATCACTAAATCAATTTCAATTATAAACACCACTCTCTCGCTTCCACTCCCACAAAGTCTACTTTAAACCATTGAGTCTTTCTAATTTTTTTATAACAATTTTCTATGTATAAATGTGTCCATAAAAATGCCCACTAGGCGTATATATAAATAAATTACAGTCAGAATTGTTTAATTTGGGTGTAAAAAAGTGTGTTATAAATAAAGAAAGCTATTTTAATAATATTTTGATTTAGATTTATTTTCAAACCATCATCAATAAATAACATAAGTAACTAGCGGACCCGACAGACGTTGTCCTGCCCAAACGTTGGCTTGCCTGCTATTGGCTTGGAAAAATACTTTTCATTGATTAGTAGGTACCTAGGTACTTGTTTATAGTTGAATTCCAAGATATAAAATAATCATTTTTTAAAACATGGCATTCTTTTTACAAACGTCAAACTCCGGTCGTCTCACCAACAAAGGAGTGTTCTTATGTAGGAATACGATTTTAAAAAATGTAATGAATTTAATATTATTTAAGTGTTGAAAAATCCAATAAAAATAAATAAATGGGTTGAAATTATAAGGAATTTAGGGAAAAAATCTGATTGAGATCCACAAAAAAGAAATGCTATTTGTAATCATTCAAAAACAAACTTTTTTATACACATAAAAACAACATCTTTCCATTTTTTTGCAAATGCATTCTCCTCAAATGTAACCCTGGTAGAACGATGAATAAAACCTTAATGCTCCTAACTTCTTTTTTACATATTCGATTGTCGATTTTAATATTTACGAACACGCACAGCGCAAAGATCTATATTTCTCTGAAAACCGCACGTAAATCGGTTAAACCCTTTAGGAGGAGTACGGTGACATCACACGTACAGTGGAATTATATATATAAAGATAAAAACAGTTCATGTTTCTATATATGCAAAAGAAAATTTTAAAATATTTTTTCCGCCAACCCAACGTGAATTGAAACCATAAAATGCATTATTTATTCCAATAAATACTTTTTCTTTTAAATGATTTAATTGGGTAAAAAAATAGCATGTTGAAATTAAATTGTTATTTTTTCTTTGTGTAGGACACTACTGCACATAAATATAAGTGGATGTCAATCAATTTCGTTTTTGATATTGTATTTAAAAATCAAAACATTTACAATAAATAGAGAAAAGAAAGCGGATATATAAATTTAAATAATTTCAAAGATCAAAATACCCACATAGACAACTAACTATTATAATTGTTCAAATCAAATACGATTTTATTTAAATGGTCTGAACTGAGTAACTTTTATTGCAGTCTTTATAAGTTTCTTTGGTATTTTTGTTGGGTTATGATAAACTCAATCGTTTTAGCCCGAAGGCTGTTATTATGATCGCGGTATTAATTTTATTGAACCCTATATAGACCATAAATAGCCATAAGTCACTAGAAACTATATTCTAAGCGAGCTAAAGGCATATCGGATTATTGAAAGGCATAATTAGCTAAGACTTCATGTGAACACAATAATATGATTCAGAGTAGTCATAAAAAATATTGGAGAATTCCGTTGATTAGTATAATGTAGATTTAACGATTTATAAAGCTGTTTAAACAATAAACTGAAGTATGATTAAATAAGATCGTAGAAATAATCACGATTTAATATTGTTTTTTTAAGTACCTAACAGTTATACTTGTCGATCAAACTTATCATAGTATTTAATATATCAGAATTTCGACAACATCTATGAAATACTTGAAATAAAATACATACTCATTGCCTTCTGCATTAGTTAAAAAAAACAATAAACATTAATTAGTTAAACAATGACTCAAAACGTTTTCTTGTTTACCCTACCTACATTACAGAACCTACCAAAGTTCTGAACTTTAAATACTGAATAATGAGTGTTTTGAAGGTGCGCCGGTAGATTTGGAGTAAACACGTGCTGTGGATACCTTAGGAGAGCCTGAATTTAAGTTTCCTTTTTTTCTTCGGGCTCCCGCTATCCTCGAAGGCTGTTGATAACAATTTTTCAGTTGTATTCGAATAGAACTTGCGACGCGGTGTTGTCACGGGAGGAGGCGAGAGCGCTAGAAGACTTAGTTCTTAAACATATTTACTGAAAAAAAAGAGTTGATGGAAATTTGTATTCCAATGAACTCTTACTTTGCCTATCTTTAAGTAACATATCGTAACCAAGTACGACTTGAAAAAAGCTTCATCGTATTAGTCACATTACACACAAATAAATAAATAAAGAATGCATATTATTTATTAAAAACTCAAAACATTTTTTCATAAAAAAACATCATATTAAAAAAATTTAAGTCGATTAAATCAAGTACTAAATTGAAACGTTTTTTCGATGATATGATACTTCCTTAAAAATAATCGAATCATTCCATCTTCGTTAAATTTTACGTGTTCAAGATAACTTCAAAACCTTGTGTTGTAAATGTGAACCTATTCAAAATAATTTTACTTTTCTCAAATCTCTGTAAATGAAGACATCACCATTTTTGTTGAGATACCTATCATTCAATTGAATCTGTCTATGCATTTTTATACAATTCATGAAAAAATCTGAACGCCTTAAATTAATCTAGATTTAAAAAAATGGTCTGGCTAATGTTCGTACTTAGCTTAATACGTTCTTTGCTGGAATTGACACTTAGTTAATTCATGGCTTTAGGTTTATAGATCTGCCTCTTTAATGCATGTAGCACTTTTAGTTTTCCGTAAAGTAAATCGCTTTACAGCCTCCCGCAGCACGCTTGCGCAGTAAGGGCTAGAACAGTGCGGTTTATTGCTCAGGCTTGCAATTAAATGCAAATTACACTCGGCCTCGGTACAAAGTTCGTGCAGAATATCCTTGGCAGTAAAGCCAAGTTCACGTAAAGAATTCTATTGCAATCAAGGCGCACTTCGGTCAATTAAAACGCATCCGCGTTTCAATTATTAATGTTCTCGAATATTGCTTTACTTGACTATTATAACTATCGTGAAATATAATATACTCGATACATTCGTTGCAAAACTGTAGTTTACTCAGTAATTAATAACATTGTTTTTGCCGTAGAAATATAGAGACGAGAATAAAAATCCACGTAGCGCGTTGGTTAAAATAACTAGAAGGTTGAAAGAAAAATCAAGTATCAATTTTTTGGCCAAACATTTCAGCAAATAAATTATTGTTATTGATTAGTTATAGAACCCTATTTTTGTAACATGATATCTCAAAGGCACCGTATAAAGTTACTTTATGAATATTGACTTTCATCCTACTTAAAGTTTATACTTTAAGTAAAACAATATATTTTGTCATCACATGCTACAGATTTACCAAAATTATTTAGGAAACAGGTTATATATGTGTAAATACCGACTAAATTAAAATGAAATACATACCGGCTACTTGGCATTTTAATTATATTTTTTTCTCCATAATTTAGTTTTTATTATTTATTTTGATTTTTGAAATAGGGCACACAACAATATATTTTTATGTGTGCTCTAATAATAACAATGTACATACTATATTTTATTTATAAGGTTTTTAATACATATTTCTAAACCATCTGTTTGAATTTTGTTTTTTTTTCTTCGCAAACGTTTTTTCCCCATTTATTAATACTTTTTTACTGCCTTATTTAAAATTGAGTTTTGTGACTTTGCCTTTTTTTAAAATGGAAGTCTGATTTTTATCTGTTCTCTAGTATTGTGATCGTGTTCGTGTTGTTTTTTTTATTTTTTAAATAATATTATACCCAAAAATCATCGTATTGTAAAATATTTTTTGCTTATATGTTAGTACTTTCAATTCATTTAACATCAAATTTACCTTGTGTATGGCTTTTTTTTCAAAATGATTCTAAAAGCTTTGTTTTGAAGTATAGTTGGCTTCTTTGAAATGGCAAACTATCATTATAAATATGGTAAAGTTCATTATTTACATATTTAAGATTGACTGATTATTTTAACTATTTTGACTGATACAACAGAAAGGAGAAAAACTTCGTTTGAATTCTGAATACACAGAAAAATGATGAAGATTATTTGGAGAGACAATGTTCGAATTGAGATTATTCTACAACGCGTGAAAAAGGATCTAGAGTTACTTGGAAATGTAAAGAGTAGGAAGTTGCAATACTTTGGCCATGTAATGAGAGGAGAAATATATTAGCTTTTCAAATTATAAGTCAAGGAAGAATAAAAAGTGGAAGCCGGCTGTCGAAGGGTTTCATGGCTTCAAATTTTGAGACAATGGTGCGGAGAGAGTATCATGTAACTGTTTGGGACTGCAGTTAACAAAGTGGTGATGACTATGATGATCGCCAACCTCCGCAGAGGAGACGGCACTTGAAAAAGAAGTAGAATATATTAAATCTGTAATTAAACGTTAGTTGTATTCACTTTGAAGGTTATATGAAGGTATAACAACCATAAATTGTGTGAATCAGATGTTACCCTGTCAATATGATTTTAAAACGAACTGTTTTCGTCATTACGTGGATATACTTTAATGCCACCATTGGATCTACTGAAAAACAAGTCGAAATCCATTTTGTAGTCAGTGGAATACGTCTTAGATTCTGTATTACCTAACCACCGTTGTGCGATCAACGCTCAAACCGCAACATACTTTGTCGTAATATATGGTTTCAATCTAGTCAGTGCCATGGTTGAGTTCCGTAACACGAGGTTAATACAAACAGATTACAATTTCAAGCATTTTAAACTGTTTTAACGAAGGTGGAAGAAAATTATATGCTTACGGATGTAACAGTTTAGATTAAAGGTATTAACTCTTGATGACTTTTTTTCTAATCATTAATTATTCAATAATAATAAACAATCAGCTTTGTTTTTAACCAATTTTTTTCCAACGGCCGGTTTCAAAGCTAAACAAGCTTTTCTATGAAGGTACAATCTTACTCTATTTTATTTTAACAGTGTCTACTAATTATTAAATCAAGATAACTAAGATCGTCTCTACCTAACGACTTTATCTTTCCTGTTTACGCATGTGCTATTCGTCACCGCACATATATTGAAAAATACGATATGTGAAACCGAGGCTTGAGCGAGATAGAATGTGCTTTATATCGGAAAATCGTGCATTAGAGGGAGAATTCGCTTGTAACCTCATTTTGAATATGCCTAATGTCAGAATTTTGGTAAAACTGACAGGCATCGTGGCGCAGTTGGTTAGACGGTTGACTGTGAAACTGGCGTCTCGGGTTCGATTCCAGCCAGTTGCAAGAAACAAATCCATGAAATATTTATTCCCAATTGGTCTGGGTGTTGTGGTGTATTTTTCATTATCTTCTTCCATATCCCCTCTATCCCACCCGCTGACAAGCCTCTAAAATAGAGGCTTAGCGAGTTATTCCAAAACATTTGGATCTAATAAGTTAAGTCTTTTTGTCATATTGTTTTTGTGAAGTTAGAAGGTTTGGAGTGAGGGGGATTCTATCTTTAAAACTAGACTAGAGTGGATTAGAATTTCTACTCCACACACGAGTTGATTATAAATAAGACCACAGCACCTTTCCTTACCCTCCACCCACTTTTACTCCATATTCTTATTCTATCAGTATCCGAGTACAATTTTATATTAATTATTTTGGTCCATATACATCTGATGATAGGTATTATGAATAATCTAAACTTGCTGTGTTCTTTTTGATAATAAACTCGTGTATGGCATAAAAGAAAAACGTTTTTTTTGTACCACAACAAGTCAGGAGGCCAAATTACAGCGAAGAATTATATCGCAGAACTCCTAGGCTTGAGAAAAATCACTTTTTTTTTGTTAACACCGGGAATCGAACCCAGAACATTCCATGTGTATTTAACATTTTTTTTCAGCTATAAATGAACCCACAGGTAAAAAATTGCTTCGCTTTATTATATTTTCTAATCGATTTGTTTTAATATATTAAAATACTTTTATGAAAATGTTTTTATTTTTTCATAAAAACTTTCGCTATGTGCTGAAATACTATTTTTATATTATTATTGATCTTTTTCCAACCGCTTCTAAATAATTAAATTGAAAATAATAACTAATATGTGCAACATCGGAAGAAATCTCTGGAGGATCTAAACAAACGTTGATTATTTAAAGAATACGATCAATGTACTCATATAAAAAAAGTGCTAGTATTAGAACGCAAATGTTTGTAAATAACAAAATAAAAATTTTAGGTTTATTATAGTTATAATAAAAAAAATGCGTATGTAGTTTTATTCCACTTTTATGTATGTTTTTCACCAATGAACGGGTTTCGTCACGACTGTCATTGTCAGAAAATGCAGTTTGATCAAGAAATGTCAGTAGAAAAACTGAATCTATTAATGGGTAGGGATAAAGTGTTTATTAAAAAAAATAAGCAATTGAAATTTTAAATTTATATTCATAATTTCAACAATCTTCTAAAACGAAACAAATTCGAATGATTAATTTCTATCATATAATCCTAATAAAATGCATAGAACAGTTTCGGACCTTCGAAAAATGATTGTCTTTGGGAGAGTCTGAATTTACAATAAAGAATTTTAACAATACTATTTAATCTTTGGCTAGATTCATGAAATAATTAAGGAAATAAATGTTAGCGCATAAAAATTTCATAAATCATAATTCATTTCCTAGTTTTTATTCACCCCGTTCTACTGTACCTAATATCCTTTCAGTAGCGTCCATTCCACCGGCATTTCCAACAACTAGTAGCTGATATGGCATTAAAACCTCAGTATTCGGTTACAAATAATATAGCCAATGTTAGTCTTGACCATAAGATGCCGCCATTTTCAATCCGAGGCAGACCCGCGGTTTCAGACGCGAGTACTGCTCAGTGTCACCTTATAAATACGCACATTATAATTTTTCCCTACCTCGGTATATTTCTAGTTTGGCAGGCATGCTACAGAATTGCACGCTTGTCAGATGATTCGCTGTCCGGGTTGCGTGTCGGCTTGTGAAATTTTGGAAACCAGTATGTTTTACTTACATGCCAAGATTAAGTAATACATCCATCTTATTCACGTTTTATTTCGTGGTTGATATTGTTTTTCATATAACATGATACCCAATCTTGTAAGATCAGAGACGAAAAAATCGTTTCATTTTTGATTATAAAATATACAACCGACGTATTTGAAGCGTAGTTTAATTAAAACTTAAGTTTCGACATTATTCATCGGGGAGATTAAATTAAATCAAATCGTTTTGATTTTACAATGATACCAAGCTTCACAGTATTGTCGTAAGAACGTACGGCTACAATTTTCGTCCTGTGTGCAAATGATTAAAAAATTACCATACATTTTGTTTAATTTCATCGAAAACATTTATTTATTTATTAACGGACATTGTCCATGTATACAATTTATAAGGTTTAAATATTACAATAAAAGAGTAGTTTAAAACATTTAAAGAAAAAAGAAAGAAGCATTGACAAACATAAGGGACATCGAGACAAGATCTGGACTATTTATTTAGTGCTCGTTTAAATCGTTGTAAACTTAAACCAAAAAAGTCCAGATCCTGTCTTGAGTTAACAATACGACAAAGGCGGGTCATTGGAGAATTTAGGCCATAGTTTGTTCTATGCTGATCGATGAACAGTACTTCATTTATAAAATTGACTCGTTGTTTTTAAGACAAAAATTTGATTGTTTTAATTGAAAAAATCGGGGTTTGGTCCCGTGGCTGGTTTTGCGAAATTCCCGTGGTAAGGTCCAAAGTTTGAACACCCACTCTAGCCAACATGACTCAATTCCCATTTTCAAATAGTAAATTATTTTTAACTAGTTGAAAATGGCCCCAAAACTAAAATATTCTTGGTAATAAGAACGCAATTATTTATTTATAAAAAAATAAGTAACAAATATAAACTATATTACTTCATCAGTAAAAAATATAAAATATTACAAATCTATTATTAAGAATTTAAATTGATTTTTTAATCTTTTTTTATACTTTTTAAATTGTAATGAAATATAAATATATGCATGTGTAGTAATATTTCATTTTTATTTTTGCTATTATTTAATTATGTACGTGCTTCCACTTTCCATTATGTTGTATCCAGACTCAACACGGGCCCTTGGCCTCATAGAGTTTAGGATACGTTATTATTATATATTTTTTGTAATAATAAAAAATTTGTATGAATAAAAAAAAATAACAATCTGGTATTTACTCGAAACTGATACCCATTTGTTATTTTGTTCTACGTGCATTATATTCGTAAAATACATTTTTTACTTGATTTAATGCAACTAAATACTCAAAAAATTGAAACAACTTGTATTCTTTTTATTTGGTTTTATTTTATAAAGTGTGTTAAAAGAAGCTTCTAATAAAAACGATGGTTGCACTTTTCTTATTCGTGTATTATTTTTAATCGACTGTAGTTTTATTAAAAAAAAACATTATTAGGCTTGTAGCATGCAATTGCTTGACTTACCCGTACAAGTAAAATTATGTACATTATTTATAAGACCGTTCGTTGGCGGAGTTTTCTTTTTGGTCCATTCACAGATAAGTCATATGTGTGTAGAAACGGATGTTGTGTTACCTGGGGCGGATGTAGGCGTTTGTTAATTGATATGCAGTGCTTTATTAAGGAAAGGCTTCTTGAACATACCTCAGATGCCAATAGTTAATTGCTAAAGTTGTTTTAACATGTTTTAATCGCCATATTTAGAGCATGTAATCAGAATTTTGTTACATAACCATTTTAGCAATACCAAAATAGTTAAATCGAAAGCTAAATGCTATGAGCGATGGTTTTAGCATTTTGAATAAAAATTCTGGTTCACTGAAAAATGCCATTAGAAACATTGCAATATTTTAAAGTAAATGGAATTTTTCTCTTAAAATCCACTAAATAGTCAATAAACAGCACAATTTGCAATAAAAAATAAAAAAAATATTTGTCATTGACTACTTATTTTTTGTTAATAACCGGTTTCGAAGCTACCCAAGCTCCGCAATCAATGATTTGAAAATAAATATTTTCTTATTTTTTTATTATTTTAACAGTGTCTATTAAATACTTAATCAAATACATACGAAGGTCAAAAGCCAAGTCTTTATATCAAGTAGTATTTAGTGTTTGTGGAGAGAGGTATGGAGTAAGGGGCGTTAAAATTCCATAATTTGCACTTGCTCTAAAATTAAACAGGAGTACTTTTTGTGCTTAAATAATTTAAAAATTAATTTTATGACACTTCATGATCAATAAGTTTAAAATAGTACAAGTTTATTTTGTTAGCTGAATTTGTTATTCAAAAAAAATTACTACGATTGGAGGAGTACTCTTTCTATATCATAGTTGTGTTCTTTAATTAGAAATAAATACATTGGTTCAACAAACGTTTTTGGTCAAGCGATTGCGTTTTATTTCCTTTAAATTAAAAAATAAAATGTTATTTAATTGAATAAAAAAATAAATTCGATAGCACACTGAGAGCTTTCAACTCGACGTATTTATCTGACTGAAGTTTGTTTAAGAATGTGCACTTTATCAAGGGACTACAGTGTTGTTGCATATCAGGAAATTTGCTGTGTGAATTGGTTCCTGATTTACCTTTATCAAAATACTTAATGCACAATAAAGTTTCGAACAATCCGCTCATTGTTATCAAATTGGGGTTTCCACTTGAAAGATATTCTGCAAAACCAAAATGACGGACATGATAAATCACTTCAGAAAACGACGAATTTATTAACAAGGTTCGAGTTAAAGTCTGTTCATTATTTTTACTACAATATTTTAAGTTTGTCCAAATATTAATTAAAATACTGTATTTTCCCCCTAAGAAGTTATTAAAATGAACAAATCACAACAGAGATGGAGAACATTCTTAGAGATGGGAATATCGAAGTATATGCATTTTCAGTGCCGATGACCTGTCATTGGCTTTTTTTTTGTATTGAAAATACAGTATTATTTACCTCGCTCATGATGTCCGAGGTTTATACACCAAATTTTTTTTTTCTGGCTTTGTATATCTGAATAGTGTGAAGGAAAGGAGGGAATTTTGGCTGTGGACCTTTATAGGAACTTCTCTTGAAATAACTATTGCAAACTACCTTGGAATAAGTAACTATATTTTTGTACCCCAGCGGTCTTCAGTCGTCCTGGAAAGCCGTCGATGACGATCTTTCGGTTTTAATGGCGGAACTAAAGGACGCGGAATTGACGGAGGAGACGAGAGTGCTGGCTGGCGATTGGGGAGGCGTCTGGTGATGGCCACATGCTCCACTCAGAAGCGGATGTCAAAAAAGAATAGACCAAGGATTTTTTTTTTGATAAATAAAATATATTTTTGAGAAGGAAATACGAAACATCACTTTATTCACTATGTAACATTCTTAAATATGTATAAAACGTTTAAATCTAAATAAAAAAAAACATGTGACTCGTCTTTTCCTGGACTCTATGCTGTAGAAAATTATGTTTTTTTAACAATAAAATATATCTTATTCTAAGGAATCCGTTTCAGATGATTAAAATGAATGTAAAACGAACTCCCTCTTCAAACACGAGTTTTTTTCTCTATTAACGTACGTAGAAAACAATTGCAATTTTAAACGTATTCTGTGAATTTTTTTTTTCAATAAATCATAATTTTTTTTTCTTCAATCAAAAAAGTTTAAAAAAATCTAACGTTAGTTATCACTTTAAAAAAACCCGTACAGGGTGAAATCTATACACATTTAAGTGCACTAAAAATTTTGTAATTAGGAAAATTTTCATGAAATTTTAAGTTCAATATGATTGGAATTACATTTACGTAACGCAGTTAGAAATCACACTTAATATCTAATACATAATTGCGCCATTTGTTATCTACAAAACAGAAAAAAATAAAATTTATGTTCCATTATATTTTCTTAATTCAATAAGCTATTAATTTAGTTAAATCGCGTTCTTGGGGGCATTAACAGATTCCCTGGCAAATCTGACGTTTTCATCTGTGGGATTGTTCTAGTAATATTTAATAACGCGATAAAGAACAAGCCCATACATGGACTTTGACAGAATAGAAATTCTGCATACAATGGTAGCATCTTCACATTGAAAACATTTGCCTTAGTAAAGGAGGACTACTAAGGTATGAAAGGAAAATATTGTTTAATGTAGAAGTTTAGTTGTTTTTTTTTTATATTTGTGAACATCATATCAAACTAGTGTGTATTTATCGCATTATCAGCGCTACCATTTTTTTAAATGTTGAAATTACTCCGCCCGTGACGTTACAAGTTCTTGTCGGTGAGTTCTGCTGATTGGTGAGTTAGCTTCCTGGAAACCAGAATCTATCATAACATTCTATCAATGCTAAACTTCCTCATTCATCAGCAAAATAAAGTTTAAAATTAACCAGTAAAAAAAATATGAAATGATGACTTTATGTTTGAAAAGAAATTAATGATAGGCACACAACTTACGTTTATTGCCGTTTAACGTTGCAAAAGCTATATTGGGAGTAAATATTTAAAAAACAACAAAACCATACACGATTTAAATAATGGGTTGGGGTGTTTTTGTGTGTTCTTCGTAAATTTTTATTACAAAATAGGAAGAAACTTCGTCTTTTAAGTGATATAAATATCAACAATGTTTGAGTATGTCCAAATGCTTGCAGACTGGCTGGACTTCCTCCCTAGGGAGTTGTCAATATCCAAATTTATTTCAACAGAGAGAGAAAACGCTATTGAGAAGGGAATATGGACGTCTAGGCATTTACAGGGCTCATGATCTGTCATTGGCTGGTTTAAGTGGCCACTTTACACATTGTGTAACATTCACCATTCTGCCCATGTTTCAACATCCACATCTCCTCAACTCTTCCGTCTGTTGATTTTTGTGATTTAAATATCAATATTGTACCGATTAATTTGAAGATCATTTTTTTTCCTTGACCATAACGACAGGGATATTGTTTTCATAAAATATTACAAGTTATATCGTATATGCATATATGTAAATGTATTCTTTAGGTACCTAATATTTTTTTTATTCAAAGTAAATAATAATTAACACAAATAAAATGATATCCTAAATAAACACAATATGTAATATATCAAATAAAAAAAAATCCGTTGATCAAAAATGAAAACACCTAGAGATACATATTTCATGCAATTTTTTTAATAGTTTTTTTAATGTGGTAAAATAGTCCTAGTTATCATCATTTGACGATAGAAGTTTAGAGAGGCAATTTTTCAATTTTTGAGAGCCATTTCCAACGAGATCTAAAAAAAACTCATTTTTATGTATTGTAGGGAAGTTCCGACTTACTACGGACTTTTTCTAGCAAATCGGGAGATGAATATGAAAACAAAATAGTGTATTCATTTTAAATAACCGTAATTAAAAAATGTGTTTGGAGTGTGAGGTTCGTACGAAAAATAATTAAAAGTAAATAATGCACATCTTGAGTAGTCTTCTCTCTCGGTTATTTGATAGTTCCAACAGCCAACAGGTAGTAATGGACGCGCTTGGTAACTCGCCCCGTGAGATATTACCTGATATAGAGGAGCAATATGAGAAGCCTCAATGATACCTGACTTCATTCATGAACCACTGTTAACGCATACCAGCCATAATATTAAATTTAAATATCGGAATAACGCAGGTATATATCAGGCGCCTCCCGCGCGTACATACTGTGGATGCGGCGAATCCCCAGAATATTTGAAAACAATATTTACAGATATATTATATTACAGATATGAAAATAAAAATATTCCTAAAATGGTCGCAAAAAAAGTTCGAGCGCACGTGATTGACAAATTCAAACAATATTTTCAGCAAAAATTTCTACCTATGCATGCGTATTTCCAATATCTACGTACTGAATATCAAGGTACTTTGGCCTTTGAATCAGGATACTACTCTTTATTTTGAGTCCAGTCCTATTACAACTGTTTGAACGTCCGCGCACGCGTATTAAGATTCATAACGTTGTTGTATTGTTCTACGCAACTCGTAGAGATATGAGCATCTAACTAATGTAATGCCAAGAAAAAACGACTCTAACAACCAAAGATTCGCTGCAACGAACAAAATCACCTCTATGTGCACCACTGGGAGCGTAAGAAAATGATGATGATGATATTTTTGCGCGTTACCGGACACTTACGCCACGTGACAACTTTTTTAAAATTCAAAATTCTGATCTTGTTTTATGAAATAATGCCTTATCAAAGTAGTGTCAATCACTGTCAGTTTAGCGGGTTAGAGGAGATTATAATATTGGTACAAGATTCCAAACTAGCTGACGCTGACGCGCGACCACAAACTCCGTTAGCCCGATTAATAATAATATATAAATAATATATTGTAAGTCAATTATGCTAATATTTGTACCTTTGAATAAAACGATTTGAGAGCAGCTGATTAAGCGTCTAAAAACGTATATTCAAATATGTTCTAGGTACTTTACAAATAGATTATTATGTGCTAAGAAGTGAAGGTAGCTGAGCCCATTGATAAGACTAAAAGTGGTTGCTATTAAAAAGTAGCACAATTTTATGACTTTTTAATACTGGTATTCGTATTAGGTGTTATCGTTTTTAATGTTACCTTAATTACTCGCCTAATGATAGAAGTGCCATTGAATAATTTAATAAGGAACCAATTGTTAATTGAAACACTGGAGTATGATGAAACTATAGCCGCCAAACAGAGACTGAATAAGAAGAAAAATAATTACCCACAAATATCGATCAGAAAATGAACAATGCTTAGATACTAACCGCTCAGAATCAGTAATGTTGTGAGTGAACCTTTTCAGTCCTTGTGTTTATTCAAATATACACAAAATTTTAAAAAATTCTTACCTCCCGAAATGAACAATCGGCGAGTTTTTTAAAATAGTATCTGTACCCAATTTACCAGTAAGGAACTTAGACCCTAAGGAAAGTTAGATGCAAAAAATGTTTTCTTGCGCGCGGTTAACATTAGAGCATTAAATTGTACAACAAAGATTCTTAAAAATGTACGAAAAAAAAGCAAACAGTATTTTGTTGAATACGCACTACTTTGAACGACATCACTGGTTCATATGAACCAACCAATGAAATGAGAGCTATGAAGGATATCCGGTTAGCCTACCGTAAATGAACCGATCGGAAGAACTGACAGAAAACCTCTGACGTCACACGTGGAGTTATTTCAGAAATATAAAACTTGAAAAACTCATAGCGTTGATTATACGACATATAAAAGTAATAAAAAAAAAATTGGCTTAATTTAATAGTCTATCAACAAATAATAAAATATAAAAAAACACAACTTCCTCGTTTTATATGAACACCAATAATAACAATAAAAAATTGAAGTTTTATCATCATCATCATTCCCTTTCCGCAACTAATAATGCATAGGGCACTGCATTAGTACACCAATTGCAGCGTATCTCGATATTTTTTTTGGTACTGAAGGTAAGATGATCACATGGTCAGTCCGCTTCAGGTACCAATCCAGGAACGATGAAATATTCTACTGTAAATATATTTTTTTTAACAGATCAAAATTTTATTTATAATACGTGTAAATAAAATAATTTATTGAAATTTTAATAAAATTATATTTATAATATACGTAGTTTATACAATTTAACTCAAATATTCGTAATATATAAACTATCTTGTAATAATACCGATTTGAGTCAGGTTGTGCTCCCGTGGTAGTATTGTGGATTTACGGACCCAAGGTCCCAGGTTCAAATCTCACTCTACAAGAAATCGATTTCCGTTTTTACAGCACAAATTATACTCGATTTTTAGGAAATGGTCTAAATATTTAAATATTTAAGTAAATAATAAGAATTCAAGTGTTTCTCTTTAAAAAAAAAAACATTTAATCGGTATGTGTAAAAAAAGATTTTTTCGCTATATTTAGTTATAAAGGTGCTAAACTTGCTTTGTTTCTTTGTTGTTCTCGATATGTGTTATTTTTTTAATGTTAATATTATTAATGTCCCGAATTGAGTTGTAATAACTCCCGGGAATGTAATTCAACGTATTATACTTGTTAAATACTTTGTGTTATATAATTTATAAACACAAATATATATTTATATATATATATATTATTTTTTTATTAAAAGTTCTTTGCATATTGAAATTATTTCGCTTGGTTCAAAAGTTATGATGTTTTGGAAGACGCATAATCAAAACATCTTATTTCCTGAATATTTCGTGTAGTGTGATTCCGTTTTTTAATATTTAGACTAATAAAATGTTTTAAATTTTTCTTGCAATTAATTTCAATCTGTTTTGGCCTGAAAGGGTTTACAGCAGCGAATGAATAAATACCTGAACCGATTATAATTCTCTCCATACTGGGAAAACATATCGACTGTATTTTTGTTCTAACAACCGAGTTAATTGAAATAATCACCTAAGAAGTAAGCGGTAACGATTAAGCACTTTTTTGATTAGTTAACTCTGGGCTGATCATTTTTCACCCGAGCAAGTGATTGCTCATAACGTGAAACGTATAGTTTTTTGTGTCGAAGTGTTTATTTTTGTACCTCACAAATTACGTTGGATTTGAGTTGTATCAAGAAATAATTGCAGAGATAATCATTGAAATAAAAAATATATGATACCTTAGGTAGTAATTATAAATAGGAGAATTTCCTCATCAATATTGACCGTGAAAAATCGTTTGTCAAGTAATACAACGGTTAAACAAATTTTCTTCGACGGTAATAATACGTCATTATGATTAACAGAAATCTGATTAAAAACATTGAAATAACCTTATTTTTAAATGTCAAGTCGTTATACTCGAACGTTAAAACGCAAATAAAAATAAAAAAACACTCTGATTTAATTTGCTCTAGAAAACTCATCAAAATCGGTCTATTGTGTCTTTTGTATTAATTTGATTTTTTTTACACACAGTTTGGTTCAATTAAACGACCAAAAGGAAACGAAAAACTGTTTTAAATTCACTGCCGATTTTTTTAATTATTTCCATTCGTATATGTGAAAAATACAGCGCAGTTACTTGCGCGTGTATGGATTTTGGTCGGTCATTATTGTCGCATATTCATAAAAAATTATAACCCCCCTACTTGCCCTCCTATTCCACATCAGTCCTTGAACAATCGCCGCTGAATCTAGACCTGTATTTGTCGCTATAAGTGAGGATCCGATTCATAAGAAAGAGCTGAGGGAAGGAAAAAGAAACCAGTAACAAGTTAGTGGCCATCCCATCCTAGTCCATTTTCCCCAGTTAGATTTGTGAACGACAATTTACTCCGGTGTGGTTGATGTCACGATCTCTGCCACCGCAAATCACATCGAATTAATGAATTAAAGTCTTAAAAAACACAGTCTACTTGCAATTATCACATGAGCCGCTAGGCTCCCGGGAAATAATCGTATCCCCGTCAACAGTGTAATTAAATTTTACACTTTCTAGTAACATGACATGTTTGTGTAATTTATTTGTACAAACATGGTTCTTAAAATGATACAAAAATGAACAAATAAGAACAAGTTTTTACATAAATAAATGTTTGCTATAACAACTAAATAGTAGGTTTGAATATGAAATATAATTTCTCAGTATCATATATCACAGATTAACTGTAAAAACTAATTAATATTCCGCTTAAATTCTTTCCAGCACGATTTTCTTTCACTGTCAAAATAAATCAGTCATGAACTTCAAATAAAAACCATCGTAATGGAATCATGAACTGCTAAGAGATTTTGACAGTGGATCTGAACTCAGTACAAATACCACGCAAAACTTTTTTCCAAAACATACAAATGTTTTAAAATTTAATTAATGGGTCAATGTTTAAACTGAGTCACGAATGAACTCGCTATGGTCAAATATCCTTTCAAAATAATTACTTACGTTTTGACAGAGTGTCCGTAAACAATAAGATTATATAGTTTTAATTGAACAAAAGTTTCGTGTGAGATATATATTTATTTATTCATTAACGCCCAAAGGGCTTTTACGTATACAAAGGTTATAAACAATTTTTAAAAATAAAAAAAAGATTTAAAATTTAAAATATATATTTATATATTTAAACAACAAATGAAAATATGAGAAACTTAATTATTGTTCAAAAAACTTAGGAATAATTGGTTCTTGAAGTTTAATTAAGTTATAGAATGTACAAATATTTTTTGGTTTTCAGTTATACTGATAATACAGATACAAAGGTACTCTATGTAAATAGAATACAAACATACATTGGGCTTATTTTTGTAATTTTTATTATTAAACTTCTCTATGTAGGGCTGAATTAGTCATCATCATCATAAAACCCTTTTCCACACGTACTGCATTGGAGGATTTTTCCATCAGGGTTACCTTCCCTTAGCTGGTTGGTTCTGGTTAGAGGCGACAGAAACTCGCCTTTAATCCTCTCGTTATTTGCTGTGATCACACCGTTATGAATGTGATACCATTGCCCAGGGTTTGCGACGTGGACGCTAACAAGTTGGACTAGTCAGTAGTGTTGCCGGTGGAATGCAACTGGGCATTTGCAGCATTTAATAGAATCACACTCTCCAGCTAGATTTGACTCATTGCAACCCTACTGACAGTTCAATCCCCAAAGTAAACTGAACACAATTTATTTATAAAAAAATATTTTTTAAAAAAGATCAAAATAAACTCACATAGGTACCTATAGGTAAAATGCAACATATATGTATCAACTATACTCATATAGGTACCGATAGGCAAAATGCAACATGTAGGCATCAACATTTTTAGTGTTCAAACTGATCATTTTGACATGAGGTCAGTATTAATCTGTTCAAATCATTTTAAGTGAAGAGTAATAATTTAATAGAAAATTCTATACTTTGACAAAGATTCCTGTATTGTATTTGAACAAACGGAACAATGGAAGCAATATGGACCAAAATATGAAATATGAAAAACCAAAGTAATGAACGATACATTTTGTGAAAAACGATCACTCAAACCATCGAATGACAGGTCATAAGTTCTGCCAATGCCTAGACTTTGATAACATTTCTCTATCTTTTTAGTTATACCTATAAACCTGATAACTATTGCTTAATGTTGATATGAATTTCAAAGCGAGATATCTGTGGTACTAACGAGTTTGAAAAAGCCTTTCTATCTGTCTTGTTTTTTTTTAATGGAGTTTTGTGGCTTATTGGAAGGTGAGTAAAAAATCAGAAGCTTACAGAACTTGTTTTATGGGGCAATGACTCCCGCTTACCTTATGGGGAACAAAAAAACAATATCATATTTATAACAAAAATGCCAGCGCCTAATTTATCCCATAGGCGGTAAGAAAACACTACATCGACATGTCCATCATTCTTGTCTATGGAACATGATTCAAATTACGTAATAGAACGTGATTTGAAACACAAACCACAAAATAAAATAATTTATGGTTCCACGGTAGGAGTATTAAACTTACAAGTCATAGATGCAATATGGTAATTCATAAAATATCTTGGGTCATTGGATGTTAACAAAAGATATGTCAATTTTTTTTCTTCGGTGAGTGGTCGTGATTATTGGGATTGCTTTCCGGAAACCGAAAATCTATCACAAAACTCTAACATCGGTTGATTTAGAAGAACTTGTGACGTCATTCAAAGTTTTTTTTTTTTTTAAGTATGAATTTTAGCGATAATTTTAGCTGTACAATTAAATGATTTAATTTTTACCGCGGGTAAGAAAATATTTTTTTATATTTAATTTCTCATTTTTCGCATTATTAATATTATAATATGTATAAATAAATAAATTAATAAATGTTTATTTCATTGGCAACATTGAATTTGATTCTTTGATCAATTGTCATGATATCTAGAAGTTGAATCATTTTTAACTTTTGTTCGTCTCCCACATCTTAATATTATCCTCATCGCTTTGTTTTGTATTATTTGGAGTCTCTTTATGGAGTTATTTAGATCTAAATATACCTTTAACTTGTTCAGTTTTGCCAGTTGCTGTGCTCAATATTTGAAATATTTTCTTAAAAAAGCGAAACAAGTATCTATGTATGTGCTTACTGACATCAACGTTATTGTTCATTGGTTTTTCCAATAATTAATTAGGTATAAAAATATATGGTTTAAACTAGTGATTTCGGTAACCCGATCGTTGTGGTTTATCTTCTTGCATACCTAATTAGTTATTAGTTAGGGAGGTGAAATATCAAGATTGAGATAGACGCTTCGTACCTAACAATTATTCTGATTTCGATTAATAAGACGAACCCAAAACACTAGCTGTCAGTAGCAGTTGAGAAAATTATTAACAAGCGTTATTTCAGACATATTCAACTCATGGACTTAGTACCAATTATAAATACAAAGATAAGTTGGTAAATTAAATTAGTTAGACACTTTGTATTTTTGCACTGGGTAAAAAAAGGAAAGTGTAAATATGGCGAAAAAATCAAAAAGACTTTTGTGACCGTAAAATTAAAATGTTAACCAAATAATTCCGAAGGCATTTTGAACGATGCTAAAAAGACTTTTAATGAAATTATTTTATTAATTATTAAATGTATGTGAATTCAAATGTACTTAATGTATGAATATATATGTGTATATGTATATATGTGTGTATTTGCGTAAATGTGCAATTTTGTACATACATTTTTTTTTGTTTTTTTTTTTGCACCACAACAGACCAGGAGGCCTAATTACAGTGGTAAATTACATCACAGAGTACCCAGGCTTGAGAAAAATCACATTTTAATTTTAGTGTTCTCTCCGGGAATCGAACCCGGAACCTTCCGTTCGTGAATCAAGCGTCTTGACCACTACACCACGGAGGCCGCCACGTAATGCCACGTAAAACTGATAATAAGTGTATCTACGCACAGGCCATGGATATATAAGATTTTTTTCTTACCATTTTATTTTACTTTTTATATGATTTGTTCTGTAAAAAATGTACTTATATTTTATTTTTTTATGCATTTATATAGAAGATATGTTTCTTGTAATTGAACTAAAATCCTGAAAAAAAAGTACTGGATAAAAAAATCCTTTTTTTATTTATATTAACTATTTACATAATTATGTAAACCTCAAAGAATTAAAATTATGGTATTTTTTTAAATCTTTTTGTATTATGCATACAAATTTAGAGTTAAAGCTTATGCAAAGCAAATATGCATGGTGACGTTGAGTGCATGCGTGAGCTGACAATTAAAAAGATCATGTCCGCTAAAAACGATCGTGCTAAATCTCTTGAGGCTAGTATCAAATAAAATATACGTACATAATATAATGTTGCAGTGAATCCCCGTTTTTTAAATTTACTTATATTATTTATCAATTACGTATTTATACAAATATTTTTTCATAGTAGTGCACCGCATTTATCCACATATCTAGAAACCCTCTTTGGTAGCTACATACATAACATATTGTAATTGAAATTTAAAAGGTTGACGATCGATGGTAAGACTGTTTACTACGTCGTCAGGCGTAGATAACGAAATGATTGGGAAATTATTCTTAGATAAAGCGTTGATTACACTTGTATAATAACGACTTTAATCGACTGAGAGTAATTGGACCATTTTGGGGCATTTTGGACGGGTGTAAAATTATTTGAAATTGGCACGTTACCTGATGGAAATCGATCATCTAAATTGTATGTGCCGTGTGTATGTAGGTAGGAACTGTTAATTGAAACGAAATTTTGGCGTACGAGATGAAAGATTTATTTCCTATTAAAAGTAAACTATATCGTAAAGTTAATACGTTTCGAGTGGATTATTATTATCTTAACATCTCATTCTGAAATCGGAAAGAACCCGATGGTCTTCGTAACGATAGGTATACAATGTTTCTAGAACAAAAAAAAATACCTTTACCTTATGACGAAACGTAAAATTTTGAGATTTTCACGGCAGTTTCGATAGGTGTTGATGGTGTTTTTAGGTTGTCTGAAAAGATTTATAAAACGTATTTCATCAATCGTAAAATTCTAATCTGCTTTCGATGGTGCAAAAAGCACTGCATTGTTAAACGAAAGAAATCTAAATTTGTTGCAAAAGAGAGGGAAAACATTTTTGAGAAGGGAATATGGAAGTCTAGGTATTTACATGGCTTATGACCTGTGATTGGCTGGTTTAAGATAATCTCACCCACATGATAAAGGTTTCAGCACTTTAACTTCACAAAAGTCAACAGATGGAAGAGTTGAGGAAATGTGGATGTAAAAACATAGGCAGAATGGTGAATGTTACACAGTGTGTAAACTAGCTACTTAAACCGGCCAATAACAAGTAATAAGCCTTGTAGATGCCCAGACTTCCATATTCCCTTCTCAAAAATGTTTTCTTTTTCCGTTGCAATAAATTTAGATTTGAATAACTCCCTAGGGAGGAAATCCACCCAGTCTGCAAACATTTGGACATATTCAAAACACCGCTGAAAGAAATCTAGATCATTTATAATTTTTTTAAGTATTTTGTATTATGTATTTAATTTTACTTTATTTTTTTAATTGTTAATTATTATGACTTAACACTTTGAAGCTTAAAAAATGATACGTTCGTGAATAAGTAAACTGTTAGTGATTTTTTATCAATTTTTGATAAATAAACGAATATTTTTTTTCAGAAAGGTAAGATGATCGGTGCTTTGGTTATCAGTTCAAAGACAATAAAATATATCAGTGAAAAACCGCTGTTAAAAAAAAATAATCGTACAACCGTTTCCGAGAATGGAACCCGGAACCTCAAGCATTGGGGGAAAATGGGCCAACTTCTGCTCTGTAGGGCGGACTTTTCTCCACTCTAATTTCTTTTTCAGGATTTTACCCGAAAGCAGCAATCGAATCGAAAACACTCGTCCTAGTTCATTTTTACACACAGAAAAGTATTCTTGTTCCGTTCGGACACAAACAAAAACAAACGGAAATTAAAAAAACATAACAATTAAAACAACAATTTAAAAAAAATCTTGATCTTAGAACAGGCTGAGCCATGTTAGATGGAGACTATCCTAACCAGAGGACGCTCCGTAATAATTTTCTAATCCACTAGTTTTAAATACATACCCTGGTATGAAATGTGTATAGTTATTTATACAATAAATTTATAAAATAAATAAAAAAGAAATTAAATACGTTAAAAATCTCACGTTTTTAACAATAACACTTTAAAATTCAATGGGTTTATATAATGCAAGTGCAAGACCAACTCTCGAGTTAATAATTGTAAGAGATACGGCTGAAGTTCAAGGAAACATTTTAATTGCCTTGGAGAGACAGTCCACCAGCGCACTTTTATACCATAGCTTAGCATCCGATACCTAGTACATACTTCATGTTTAGGTTATTTATTTCAACAACCAACGAAACAATAGTAACCGAAATCGCTTTATTGTTGCAGGATAAATAATTAGATTAAAAACTATTTTGTGGACTTAAACAACCCTAAATAAATTGACCTCTAATTTTGGAAATGTCCCTAAGCATTGCCACCGAAACCGGAGTGTGACTTTCCCACTACCATTGTTCAGAAGAACCGCTGATGTCACTTTTGAGATAACATTTAAGCAAAAAGTGAACCACATAGCAACATGTGATTGATTATACATATTATTTATGTATATTTTATCTTTACGCACCTACCTACATTACATTAGACTAGTAAAACTTGAATTGATAGGAAGGTTCTTTAAATATTTAATTAAAATGTTTTAATACAAAGCAGATAAGAACTCGATTATCAAATACGAATTGATTAAGCTTTTAAAACTTTTAAAAGCATACAACATAAATTTTCGGTTAATTTGGAAAACAATTTTTTTCGTCGTATGTATAATTTTAATGTTAATCACAATAGCGGTAATAGAAATCTGGATAAAAAATTAAAATAGGCCTATTTTTACCTTTGATAATTATTATTTTAATTAATATTTATTCTGTCTAGAAGGCCATTGTAAATATTATTAGCCGTTCTTTCATTGTCCATTTGCTCTACATGTCCAAACCGACGCAGAGCTCCTTTATTGAGTTTTTCGATAATGCTGCCTTACATACTGTACGGATATCGACATTTGTGCATCTATCGTACATAGTTTTACCACAAATTTGCCTAACAGATCGCATTTCGACAGCATTTAGCCTACTTTAATCCCTATTTTTCCGAGTCTATATTTTGCTCTTATGTATCAGAGGCGGGACCAGGACCTCATTATAAACTGCTAAATTTGTTTCAAGCGACAAACATTCATTTTCCAAGGTTGATTAAAGTGCACCATTTACTCTGTTCCCGGCACTCACCCTTCTTTCAATTTCTTTCTCAATCATTCCATTCTAGAAAACATACTTCTTAGATACATAAATTCCTCCACCTGTTTTAGTATAACCCCATTCACAGTGATTTCACATCAAATCATACTTTTATTTCTTTCAAAAACCATCACATTCGATTTATCGACATTCATCAACAAATTGCTTCCCTTGCACACATCGTAGATTTTTGTTACCAAGAATTGCAGTTCACCTTTGTTGTTAGCAAGAAGCACGGCATCATCAGCATGCAAAAGACAATTCACAGTTAAATCACCCATTTTTGCTTCCAATCTTTAGTCTTTCAGTTATTTCATACGATTATCGATATATATGTTGAACAGCTTTGGTGACATCACACATCCTATTCTTAAGTATGTGTTTTTTATTTGAAAATCAAAAGAGCTCACGTAAATATGCAAGAAATTGAGTATTGGTTTACAAGATGTACGTACTCATATATAATTTGTTTTATTTTAAACCAATGAGACATTTTATTATTTAAAGGCATGCCTGGTCTAAGAGTAAAAAAAAATAAGAAAATTATGAAATGTCATATGTCCAGATTCAACAATAAATAAATAATACTGTTTTAAGGTAGGTCGTGGCGGCCTCCGTGGTGTAGTGGTCAAGACGCTTGACTCACACACGAAAGGTTCCGGGTTCGATTCCCGGTGAGAACACAAAAATTAAAAAAATGTGATTTTTCTCAAGCCTGGGTGTTCTGTGATGTAATTCACCACTGTAATTGGGCCTCCTGGCCTGTTGTGGTGCAAAAATAAATAAATAAATAATGAAAATTTCGAAGCTTCAATTATCCACGACAAGTCCCATTGACCAAAAATTATGTACGTTTTTTGCTTACTACGAGAAGGCGTGGACTTAAGTTTTTAAAACGAGGTGTCTATTAGCAGCCATTTCATTACTTTTAAACCTATCCATAGGCTTAGATCTGTATAAGTACCATCGGGAAATAATTAGGAGAAAGTATGGAGCCGTTTCTTCTTAGTAATTACTAGAGACTGATAATTGTGCGGTGCAAAAATCAAACAAGGTACGAATCTGATACTTGTAAATTTTGTATTGGAGTATACAAAAAGCATGTTTGACAATGGTGTGAACTTCTATCTAATAAACGATAACATATTTATAGCTTGAAAGAATGATCTCATAAATATCGACAAAAAATATCGTGCATACATTGACAGTTTTTTGTTAAGAAACAAATTAGCATTAAGACTGATTTACATATATATTGGTTCATTGCTGCTAAAGTTAAAAATAATATGTTATTTACAAATTGAAAATAAGTTTTTTTTCATGTCCGAACCTTTACGATTCAATTTATTGGGACAGTTTAAATAAACCAAGTTAGTTTTATCCCTATTAGAACCCAGTGGTGCATAAGGCACTGTGTTGTAACTCCAATCGTGGCAAATCTGTATAATTTTTAATACATTATTGAGGTACCAGTCAATAATATATAACGGTGCGAAAATTTAAATTAAAAATAAATATTTCACGCCCACCCATACAAAAATTTAATTCTTGTTAAACGTAATTTTAAAAAAATACCATGATAAAACTTGACCATTTTAATCAATTTACATTTATTCTTACTTTGTAAGACTTTGTTTAATTAATTAACCAATTTAAAAAATGATTCAACTCATTAATAAGGTATTGTTTTTTCATTAAAAAACACTGAAATTCTTAATTTATGTTTAATTTGTGTACAAATTTAAAATTATCATGCGTAAACTAAGGAAATAATTGATTTATTTCAATCGAATCAAAAGAAGCATTTTAGTTTCAGTTCTACCACAAATACAAAAACGCAAAAATAAATCAAATTAAATATAATAAATACATTTGAAAATTTCAATTGAAAGCGATAATTTTTGCATACGATAACAGAGATTCCGTAAAAATTTGATCACATCAACTTATTATATGTCTCGTACCCTTGCTAAAAATTACAACAATCAAATACAATGTGTTCAATTTCAATTAAAATTATGCATTAACATACTTGGACCACCTACGTTATTATAAGGCATTCACGCAAAGCAATTATAGATAATCTTCTCCTCAGCATCGATCATAAACATGAAAGCCTCATTATAAACAGGTCTCGGCTAATCAAAATAAGGCACCATTGAGGTGTAACTAGCTCGACATTATGAGAAACTTGAACCTGTCATACTTACGTATTCGTATCTGTATGGAAGTATCGAAGTGTGAGCTAATAATATGTCCTCTAAGGTAGTAACTACAATGCTAACTTTCTCTGCAAACTCTGGTCAGCCAGTGCATTCATAATGCAGCCATAAATGATCTGTGGAATGCAATCATTTCCCTTGAACTGTATTGAAAACATCACTGTGTACAGATAGAAATGATTTATTTATCATTTTATTGGTGTACATGGTATAAATTCCTTATTATAAATTAAATAAGTGGCATTATGCAAAAATGTGGCAGATCTGAGAATAAAAAAAGGAGTATCTGAATCATGATCTAACAGTAATATTCTTACTTTGAAATAACAGTTTGATGACTTATTGCTTTGAGATAGATAACAATATTGCAAAAATGTACTGACCCCCCAAAAGACGATTTCTTTGCCAAAATTTCTGACATGATTTGTTCATTACAAACGGCATCTAACTTTTTGTAATTTGGAAATTCACAATGGAAGTAAATCCTCAGGTCATTTTAACGTCTGGTTTAGAACATGAAGCTATTATTAAAAATATTTCTTTACTTGAAACTTTCTATCCCATTAAATATATGCTATTAATAATTTTACGTTTTTAAAGAAGTAAAAAATAATAGAATAAATTATTTGTTTTGAGAATTAACATTAATAAAAAAAAAAATGAGTTATTGTTATTTTAGAGAAAATACTTTTTAAGGTGTTCTGAAAAAATGTATTGTCCAACTTTTTTGTTTAATTTTGATTAATATTAATATTGATTAATATGTAATAATTTTATCATCTCTTTTTGTTCAATTAAGTGCTTTTTACTTATTAAGCTTAATAGCCAAGCATAGGTCGCTTTTAAGTAGTTTCAGCCATTTAAAAATAATTCCTTTCAAAAATGACTCCTGGGAATTAGTATTACGTAGAGCTTTCACCCGTTTTGTTTTGCAAAAACAAATACTCTTTTACAAACTTCAATATTATAATTATGACATTAAGTAAATTCGTTTTTTTTTAAAAAGACATTTTTGTAGTTTGATTATGTTAGTTTTTCATTTATTTTTGTAAATGTATTGTATTGGAAAAAAAACAGCATTATTTGTATAAATAGACCTGGTATAAATTTGTATCACGATTTTTTTTGTATGTGAAGTTTTTGAAAAAAAAACAAGAAAAATATTTTATCGTTTTCAAGCTAACATAATTCAAAAAGAAAAAGATCAAAAACTCTAGTAAATAAATGTTTACGGATCAAAGGGTTAACGTAAAAACACGCATTCCTAATAAAATTAAACATTACTCAAAAATAGTAGAACGGGAATATTTTAAGTACTTTGTTTATTCTTGTCTTGCATGTCAAATCGTAATTTAGAGATTAATATTGCTCCCAAGAAGTAGCTTAAGTAAAGAAGTTAAGTTACCGAAATCCTTCCTGGCGAAATCGTGGTAAGAAATCTTTTTATCATTCTCGAGTTAATAAAACAATTTGCCATATAAAATATTATAGCCCACAGCCATTAGCCGAACACGCATGTGTGTTGATGAACATAAAAGTATTCTCGTCGTATGAAAAAAATCTCCACGATGGGTGCGTATGAAAAAATGTGTGGTCTTTTTGCAGTGTGATAATTGGTTGAAAATTACAGGTTTTCTTTATGGGTTATCTGATGACCCCGGGTTTAGTACAGCGCGTGGCATGTTTAAACCATGATATCCCATCAAGGAAATGACTTGACAATTAACAATTACGTGTTTCCATTAGAAATTAGCTCTATTGTCGCAATTTCTAAAAAAATATTTTGTAATTCATTCAATATAAATTTATTATAAGCATCATTTAAAAATATATAAATATTAAAAATTCTTTTGGTGATTGAATAGTCCACATAAACGTATCGACGGTCTCTTCGTATACTATCGAATCTGTATTTAGTAAAATTTACAGTGAAACAAAAACATAGCCTAATTTTTTTTAAGAAGCTATCAGATACTGTAGAATTGCTAAACATGTGTCAATTGTTTTTTTTTTTACATTAGTAAATTCAATAATTTAGATAATATGTTTCACGACCCATCGGTGAATTATTGCCCTATTTTAGTAAAAATAATTATGCACATAAAATAGAATCCGGAGAATAAAAAAAAATACAATTATTTGTACCATAATAGGCAAGGAAGATCAATAACACAGTTGAATTACAGCGTAGAACACACTGGCTTGAGAAAAATCACATTTATTTTTTGTGTTCTCACCGAGAGTTGAACCCGTAACCTTTCATGTGTTAGTCAAGTGTCTTAAACATACACCACGCAGGATGTTATCCAATTCTGATTCAATCAGTTAACTTTCTCCTGTTAGGAACGTAAATGAAATAAACACAAAATTTAGTTTTTAATTTTAGTCATGTTGTTAATAAATACTTGGCAAAATTATAAGTAAACTTCTTGATATGTGGAGAAAAAACAATTTTTTTATGTACTACTAGTTTGAAGTGTCTCACTTGATACGGTACAAACTGCATTTTTTCGCTATAAAACACATATCTTACCCTGAAAATGGCTGCTACACGTAATCATCCAAAAAAGGCGATACATATTGAACACAGTGACCGTGAAATCTTCGAACCTATTGAGAAATTTCAAACTGAATAAACAAGCAAACATGACTAACTGGAAAATATACACAAAACACAAATTTAGGAAACTACACACACTGGTTGAAAATAACAGCATCAAACCCATGTATGGATTCATTAAAAATGTAATTAAAAACATGGTGTTTTTTTAAGGCATCGGTTACGATTTGAATTGGTTTATTAGTCGTTGTTTTGTCTCAATAAGACAAACGGCTCATGCTTCCATCTCCGATGCATTGTTAGCTTAGATTTGTGTCGGGTCATCATGTTGAAATGTCTTCGACTATAAAAATAATTTGGATTCGTCTCACTCACCTCGAGAAAGTAATTAAATGGTTTTCATCCATCACCAGGGGCGCATGCCACTGAATACTCTTATTTACGACTCTTCGGTTCATTGACTCCCCGCACCGCCTCAAAACTGTATCATTAAAAACGTGTTAGAGGCTATACCAGATCATTACTTCCTACGCTCGGCTGTACTAGACGAAATTGCAAACCTTTTCTTTACCCAATTATTGATTTTACATCCTAAAACATAAATGAAGAGAAACAGAGGCTAGAGGCAATTCATTGTAAAAATAAACAAGGCAAAAAAATGTATTTTGACTTAAATCGCGTTATTCCTAGATTGTTCAATAATCTCCGGAAAACTGTTATTTTGAAAGATATTAAAAAAAAATAACGGAATAAATACCTCCTTTGTATTTTAATTTTATTTTATTTATATTTTTACAATGTTTGTATTCTTTTTTTTAATACAGAATAATATTCTCTTACTGGGGTGTCCCATGCCGAGGGAAACATTTTACAATAAGTAAAACATGCCTTAAATTAGTTATTTAACAAAGTTCATAATAATAAAATAAAAACGTAATTAATCTAAATAACCTTATTATCATAAACACAATAAGCAATATAAACTAAAATCATCCTAAAAAAAAAACCAATTTATATAGACCTGTAGACCAAATTTCATAAACAGTACACAATTTTTTTACCTATTTGGCTTGATCCACTCATCGATCCGTGCGCAACCCACCTCCACTATCCATTTCTTAATAGCAATTTTATATTGTGAGTACTTATGAATCGCCCTTATGGATAATGGAAGTAGATTGTACACTATGACCGACTAGTAGGCCAATCCTTCTTGACCGAAAGTTGTATTAATTTTTATTTGTTTTTGCAGCATCAGGGTTGAGTATCTAGTAACTTTTGTATTTGTGGAAGGAGTAATGGAAGGTACAGAATATTTTTTGTGTGTGTACAGTAACAGAGCTTTTACATAAAGTTGTTTTACAGATTAACATCTGTAAAACAACTTTATGTAACCATTAAGATTTACGAATAAACCAAGGGAGCTAGTTCTGATTGGGACTCTTAAGATAATTTTTATTAAAGCTTTTTGTGAAATTATTATTTGTTTGATCATTGTGTCATTTGCACATCACCATCCAATTATTCCATATTCCAAAACTGATTGAGTTATTGCGTAATTTTGTAACTGTTAAAAATAGTATATGTTAAAAAGTAATTAATCAATGTAAATATGAATGTATGTGTGTAAAATAAACATGTATTAAAAAGATGTATCGCACCAAAGAGTCTCTGGACGTAATGTAGTCTCTTATGCTTCAGATGACCAGAAAAATATTTTAGAAGAAAATACAGTGAATACCGCTTTCGTGTAATTAATAAATTGAATATTTTTTTGGTAAATACTGATGGGAACTAACGCAGTAAAAATAAAATAATCGAACTGTCTTACGACTATTTTTTACTGATTTAATATAATTTTATATCAAACGTGACGTTCTTTAAATTTGAATACGATGCAAAATGTTTGAATGTATTTTTTTAAATTACCTACGCATCCTATTCAGATTTAATTTAATTAAAAATTGTTCTAGAACCAAGATTTCACTTCAGTTCTGGGTCGCATTTGTAATACAAAGCAATGTTTATTGCTATTAAAACCTTTCAATTATTAAAATGATTTATATGCCGAACAACTGATTGTAAGACATGTTGTAAGATGAGATAGGGTAATTAAGATAATGTGAATCGGTAGAATTCAGCTACCAGTTATACTGAAAAATAATGCCAGATAGCTTTAAAAACAAGTCAGCTTCTCTATTAGGAGCAAAAAGTCATGTTCGTACGTGTATAGTTATCATAATTAAAGTTTGACGGAATTAATTGTGTTTAAACACTATCGCAATGTGTATTTAAAAAAGAACAGGCCAAAAATCAAACCAGTTTTCTATTAAAATTTGTCGAGAACAGTTTTTTTATCGATTTCTTTTACATCTGTTTTGATTCCCATAATAATAACATTGAAAAAGGTGGGTGATTGAATTTGCACAAGAAAATTAAATATTTATACATTAAGTTTGCAGCCCGCTGAACTTTGATCTCAATTAAGTGCTCCTTAATACTGATGACATTAAAGGCAGGTATCTAGGATATAAAAATAAAGTTTAATACAGTTAGTTCTGGCGAGATTTCTGATCGTTTCTGTAAATAAATGTCCGTATTTCTTCGGCACGAGAGGATTGATGGTAACACACTGTTCAAATAATGTGCCGTATATGCCGATAAATTTACAATGACCGCGGCTTGATGGATTTTCTGTACTTTCATTCCCCGGTCAATAAATAAAAGGATAGACTTTAGTTCCTAAGATGGTTATTTACGACTTACAAAGATGTGTTAATCGTATATCGTTTCGATTTCGGTATTGTCAAAATGAAAAATGCGGCCTTATTATCTGTAATGTGGAAACGTGGGGAACTAATTTAAGTAGAGCGCCATATCACGATGTTTTGCCGTATCGCTTGTTATTTGCAGCTGCGCGAATTATAATGCGAAAAAACCCGCATCTGGTACAAATTTCTTCCTAGAAGGGTCAAACGAAAGAGCAACATCGCAATTCGTCAGAAAGATGGAACTTGCACAAGCACACCGGACGCAGACACCTGTAATGGAGATTCTCAAGCATCCATCTTTACTTACCGTTCCCGTTGCGCAAGGTCGTTACAATAATAATACTTTAAGTATAATTAGGACTTATTCAAATTATTATTTAATTGATTTATATCTTACCAAATTTTAGAATAATATTTCGTATGCAAATTTCTTCTACCCACATCTACAGGATATAGAATTTTTTATATCGTGTTTTAGTGTTACAGATTCATTTTAACGTTTATTAATGGGACATGTTGTTTTACGATAACTTCACACCGAGAAAATAAATAAAATTCATGTTGTACGGTGTTAGAAAAAAAAAACATATTAGTTCTCCTTCGTGCTCGGAATTAAAATATTACAAATGATCCGCAAACGAGAAATGTTAAGAATTTTTAGTCTCGTTACCAGTGAAGCAACTGATCATAGAATTAATAATTTTATTACGTCCAGATCCACAGGAAATGGATAATCACAGTTATTTTTCATGGAACTGAGTTCGGCTAGCATCATTTACTGTCGTAGAAGCGTTAGATGCAAAAAATAGCTACATGTACGTGAGTATTAATTTCTCACGAAATAAAATTACCATAATCTAAACTTCTGCACAGGTTGTTAACACGTTTCGGAGATAGTTCGTGAAGGAAATTTTCGTGATGGCGAATGACGAACCTTATTATAAAATTAATATAAACACAAACTTCGACATTAATTATTAAACTTTCGTTGTTATATATGTGCCTACATATTATAATTTAAACCTCCATCTACATCGCTATACCTACTTAATAATTTTCAGTCGTGAATACAAAAAGTTGTGATTAATTTTTACTAAATGGTTTTGGCGAGATTTATAGGTCAAGTTGCCTATAAAATAATTATTAGTTAACTGTTTATGATATCGGCATCACATCGTTATTAGTTATAAATTTATTGCTAGTAGGGCGAATAAAAAAACAAATAATATCAAATGAACGTCATAGCTTAGAAATTTCTTCTTTATAAAGCGAACCTGCTAAGCTTACATACTTAAAAAAATTACTTGTAGATTTATAATGGGTACTATAGTTTTTTTTTCTTAAATAAGTGATAAATACATAAAATTAGGATTTAAATCAATCAAGATCGGGTTGTGGTCCCGTGGCTAGTGTCTCGGACTCACGGACCTTTGGTTCGAATCCCACTCTACCCCAACTTGATTCCATTTTCTAATAGTGAGTTATTTACAACTCGTTGAAAATGGCCCTCAAAATTAAATATTTGGGTAAATCATAAGAACGCAAATATTTCTTTTTTTTAAAAAAAAAAAAAAAAGATAAAACAAAATATTTCTAAAAATAATGCAATAGTTACATATCTAGGAGTTAACTCAATTTGGGATAGAATAACAGACATATTAAAAACTTTTAACATAAAAAAGAGACAAAAAAATACGTATGCATTTTTATAAGGGTTGTTTTATTTTGTTGCATGTAAAAATAATTAGCATGCAATTTAGGCAGCCTCCGTGGTGTAGTGGTCAAGACGCTTGACTCACACACGGAAGGTTCCGGGTTCGATTCCTGGTGAGAACACAAAAACATAAATGTGAGTTTTCTCAAGCCTGGGTGTTCTGTGATGTAATTCACCACTGTAATTGGGCCTTCTGGCCTGTTGTGGTGCAGAAATAAATAAATAAAAAAATAAAAATAATTTACTCAAATATGGTTTTAAGATGCCTTACAACCATAAGTTGTATATTTAAAAAAAAAATATTTAACAAAGATACACACTTAAAAAATACGGTTTGTATATAAAGAACTTTACAGCATTTGACATTAAAAATAAAATTTTCGTTTATTTTTTATTTACCAATTACATTTATATATCTACTTTGAAAAATCTCTAGCCACACCCCTTCCTAAACGAATTTTATTTAGTCCGTTTATGATGTATGGTATTCCTTACACGGGCGCTGGCCGGGCGGTTAGACACAACGTTGCTCACCTCGGCCGGTGCAATATTTAGTAGCGTAATGGATTCCAAGTGTTACAGTGCAGGTGTTGTGGGTCTCTGCTTCCGATGGATGTTTTATTAGATTACCGTGACTGGTTTCGCTCAAGGGGTCGACCCGAGCAGCACGACGCGGTACCGAAACTCGACGAAGGAACATTTTGCCACACGCTCCATCTTGTTTGCCCAATCGCTTTATTTATTCCCGTTCAAGATACATAAAATCTAAAATCTGACTATCTATCTCGGACATTGATTTACGCCTTAAGTAGACAGATGAATTCACTCAGAGACTTAAATCTCAAATTGGTTCATATTTCACTCCTTATTTATGGGTTCGGCAATCAATGTTACAGTTCAAACATAAACTTAAAGTTATTTTATCTTTATTGGCCTCTTAAACTTACATACCTATGGTGAAAAAATACACAAAATAATTTATGTATTGTCTTTTTAAGTATTCTATGAAAAAAGTTATAAGCGTAATTAAATTAAGGGTCTTAAATTGTTGCGGAGATTATGTATCCTAACTAGACAATTAAATTGTTTGTACTGGAATGTTTTGTATTATGATTCGTGTTATAATAAAAGCTACATGTGTATTTAGATTGAGACATCAAGAAATGAATGAAAGATTCATTGCCCCCAGTTCAAACATGATTGTGCATTTAATTACGTAATAAAAATTTGTAATCTCGCTTGTGTAAAAGGAAGCTTAAATAATATGCTAAAAAAACAGTTATAAAAAATACTGTCGGTAGGTACGATGTATGCAAATATATATTTTTTTAGAAATATAATTAAATTATTCAAATTGGTAATTTAAAGTAAAAACTATATCCGTATGATAATGCTGTAGGAAAGAATTAAAAAAACTCCGTTTGTTTGAAAATAACCGCACTCTTTAAAACACAAGTTAATCATTTTTTTATCTCATCATGCCTTGTTCGTTCTATAATCTCACCATCCCACGAATCTGCGATTGACTCACCAATAATTTTGGCAGAAATGAAATAAAATGCTTTAAATTGAAACCATAATTTTTACTATTATGAATAACTTATATAGCTTCATTTTCGAAACATCATCATGGACGCTTTATAAAAGTGTTTCTATGTAATATTGAATTTTATTTGACATCAATTTTAAGGAAAACATTTTACTTTTGCGTATTGAAAAAACGAATTGTAGACATGAAATTTGGAATTAATTTTTATATTTTAATATTATCATTATCACCATACTCCTGTCCGCACCTAACGGTGCATAGGAAACTGCACTGGTACACCAAATGCAGCGTATACAGATCATCTGTTACATAGAGGTAAGGTGATCAACCTTACGCTCCATGCATTTGTCCAGGAACATGAAATATTGAAGTGTAACACCATCTTTTTATTAATGTTTTATGTAGACTTTAAGAATCGAACCCGGGATTTTGAGCATACTTCGAGGCGGACTTATCTCTACTCGATTTCCTTATTCAGGATTTTTTCTGAGAAGTCATGGAGCCGAATGCACTTGTTCAGGATTCTAGTTCTTTTCCACACACAAAACTGTATCCTTTATCTGCCTGGACACATAGTACAATTTATTTTAATATAGAAAAGTTACAAAACTGTAGAATTAGACAGTTAACTTATATAACTAAAGATCTTTTTTATAATCTGTGTTTAAGTAGGCGTGATCTTTTTACGAGTAGTCATCAAGTCACCGCGTGCCATACTGTTTACTGTATATATTAGACATGATTTGTAGGCGGTGATTTAGCATTAAGTTCCGCATTGTCAACTAAGCATGACTGAGGGGCGGCGCTGTGAACAATACCGTATAATTGTTACAGCAAACCATAATGCACAACTTGGCGTTAAATCGGCGTTAAACGTCGGTCGGGGGCGTTAGAGTGGAAAATAGAGGGGTGGCGATAACATGTGTACCCAGTATTTTATTAATTAATGTATGCTTATGTATGACTCGAAAGCAGGTAGTTATATCATTCACTGCACTTTGAGTAATGACTATTAATTTGACATTTGTCTAGTTGATGCACTTTGGAAAATACTAAATTGTTTATTAAAATGACTCATTTATGGTTCTTGAAATAGCGGAATGATGGAGTGATGCTAAAATACATGCCTCACATGTGGTAAAATCTTTTTTTATTCTTTTAGATGTAGGTTTAAGGCACTTTGGTCTGCTTTTAAAAAAAATAAATAACCCGCTAAGCTTCTCATTTAGAGGCTTGTCAGTAGGCGCAAAAGATAGAAAATGGAAGAAAGTTATTAAACATACTACACAATACCCAGAACAAAAGAGAAAAAAACCTTTCTTGGAGTTTTTTCTTGCAGCTGGGGGGAATCGAACCTGCGACATCAGTTTTACAGTTAGCCGTGTAACCAGCTGCGCCACGGCGCCTTGCGAAGCATATTCTCAGCTGTCGATCCATCTCTTTGGTGGTCTGCTTGGGAGTCGTCTATCTTAGTGTTGGCCTGAAACGGAATGTGAGGGAGTCTAAATGGCTCAATTTTTCTTGCATACCGATATCGTCTCCGCTGCTTTCCTTATTTGTTCATTGGGTTCCTTACTCCGTCTCGGAGACTCTTGCTAGATATGCTCCTGAGAGCCTTCATTTTTGACACTCTTAGCGCGTTTTTTGAAATCATGGAACACAAAATGAATTTTTATTTTATTTCAAGACTAGATGCTCTACAATCTACGAATGAAATTTGGTATTTTGGTCTACTGTGTTGCACATTATTGATAAATATATTAACCATTTGATCTTTAAGTTCTTGAATCAATTTCCGATCGAAACCATATAATGACTTCAAATAGTGTTTTTTCTGGCTAAAATTTTACTGTTTTTTTTTTAAGTATTGTATTTCATTGATTACTTTTCCAACAATATACTGTAATATACTTACTAACAGAGTGGAATGGAGACGTATTATTGACTTTATGGCCGGTTTTATTGATATATTATGGGCCAGTAATAGATATGACAATATTGTCTTGTCCCAGCTCCGTGAACAGCCTCGACCGCGCGGGATGGAATGCTGGGATAATACGGAAATTCGGCCGCAGTTCACAAGTGAATACATCGAAACTGATTATAAGACAGCGATTGTTGTCATGAAAAATAAAGTTTATTATATACCAAACAAACAAACCAACCAAACAATAATTAATTGATTTTTTGCCGCTATTTTACGGAGATTTTTTTTGTAACGTCCTGCGAATCACTATTGTCATAAATTCCGTCCATACGTATTACGCGCCGCGCGCGGTGGTGGCGAGGGGGGGGGGTAATCATTGTTCCGCGGAGATAGCCCGCCCGTCTATCTCGGTGGAGATGGCTCGGGAAAATCTTTGAACTTGCTTTTTACACCTGGACAATAGTCGAGTCCTGGGACAAAACAATATTGTGTTGTCTACATGTAAACGGCCTTTTAGTGCCTGATATTGCAACAGACCACGACGCTTTCTATTAGGTAATACGATAAAGAAGATACTTGCTAATTTTGAAACTTAAAATATTTGGATTTAAAAAATAAAACCTCTTTTGTGTAATAATTTTTAAAACCCATTGATTGCACAGATGATTATAAAATTCAAAGTGTATTTTCTTTCTTGGTATGTTATAATGTGTTTCCAACTTTTGTTGTAAACGAAAGTGATTGATTACAATCAAGTGTACCTATACGCACAAGAAAATAATTACATTTAGTTTGCATCAGTTGATTTTATATTGCGGAATGCATTTACCATAAAAAATCAAGCAAAAATTAAATACAAATAAGTTTTAAATTTTAAAACAACAATTTTTTTATGTTTATTGATTATGTTTTTAATCAATTGACGGTTCGATTTTTCTTCGCATAGACTTGTTAGATGAATATTATATTGGGTACTTAAATGCTTATATTATTTATATAAAAAACACATTTTTTTATAAAACTGTATACTCAAAATAGTAAAGCAAGAAAAACAGTTACAAAAACATGAAAACCAAAGTAAAAAAAGCGATTAACAGAATTTGTTTAAAAGAATAAACTTTTATTCTTCTTAATCAATTCTTTTTTTTGTGTAAATGTAGATACCTATGCTTCTTGATAAAATAAAATAATGAATCCAGTGCTAGTCCTCTCAGAACCGGTTAATATACCTACCTAGCTTGTAACTAGCAACTACAATAAAAAAATAAATTAGATAGAGCTTTATAGGGGTGCATTTTTTTTCAAGCGGGAGCGAATTATTACTCTTTGAATAATACATTTTAAAAAACGGAAAACCCCGCTAAGCCTCTATGTCAGAGGCTTGTCAGCAGGTGGGAAAGACATAATATGGAAAAAAAAATACGAAAAACAGACCACGACACCTAGACAAATTGAGAAAGTATTTTTTCTTAGATTTCTTTCTTGCAACTGGCAGGAATCGAACCCGCAACGCCAGTTTCACAGTTAGTCGGCTAACCAATTGCGCCCCGACGCCTGTCTTATAGTTTTGTTTTGTAATAACTTTTGTAAATAAAACACATTTTTAGATGGAATGAATACTGTTTTATCGGAATATGATTGTAATAATTAGTTCAAGAAAATATTGTGTTCAAGTGTATGGTTCCTAGTGCATAAGTAGTAAAATACTAGAACACTAGAGTAGGTTTGCTATCCGTCCCGATAAATTGGGACTGTCACCGTTATTGAGCCCTCTAACTCGACGTTCCAATGAAACCTATAATGTCTCGACTTAAACTTACACAGTGTAACGCTGTTGATCAACAAAAATCTTCCACGGTTGTACTGACAATGAATGTGGAAATAAGGTAGCAAATAGTTTCAGCAATCGATGAATCTAAAGAACTTCATAGTAGCTGAAATTGTCTCGATAGAGTGGAAGTCGATGGGTTCTGTGGAAGAAAAATTTGTTTTTTTTGTCAAATTTTTTAATTGAGCGTGTATTTTATTTCCATTCCGGCTCATAAAACCACAGTGGAAAAACTAATACCATCGATGTTGGCCCGGTTAAAAGGACCGATAAAAAATGTCGTCTGCTACTAGGGACTGTAGAGTCAATATTGCAGAAATATGTTAATTTTAAATCATAGAAAACATATGGCCAGCGGTACTCTTTCCGCAAGAAGCACCACGTAAAATCTAAGAAAAACATTTCGATTATATTTCTGAAAAACCGTTATAAAATTGCATTTTTTGTAACAACTAATTCCCATTCCAGAACTTCCCGACGAGGCCCTAGCTAAATATGGTAACCCTACACTAGAATTATTCATTATAAGAGACGTTTTTATTACGTGAAGCTGAATTTCTCTCTTTCTCCGGACCAGTGGCAAGTTGCTGCGCCAACAGCCGTGGCTACTGCGCGGACCTGGCGTGACGCTAATTACGATCTCCAGTCTCCGCGTACTCTCCCTCGGGCTATCTCTAAAGCGAACGGGTCGTATTCCTCCTTTTGGCGAATGGCGAAATGAACTCGAAATTTCAAACAAATATGAGCATGATACGTTTTATAAATCACCGCGGTCATTAGAAGTCGGATTACGGAATTGCATTTGAACTGGCATGAACTCTAGTGGCTGTCTAAACTGATTAATGCAAGATCTTTCTTACTGCTCGAATTGTTTATTGAAGCTAGTAAAACGTCTAATACGCAGTTTCTCAGCATGATTTTTATGACAATTATAATTTTCGTTTAATCTTGCAAATCTGAATAGTTCATCAGTGTATGTGCGATAGCATTAAAGAACAAAAAATAATTATATACATTTACTTGAAAAAAAACACTCAATATTAGGTACCTTTTTATCACTAATCAATCTGCAAGGGTAGAAAAAGAACATAAAATACCATCTCCATACATATTGACATATGTTCTTAGTTTTTTATATACAGCTAGCCATACATCCTGCTCGATTATGTAAACTGTCGACCATGGAAAGTCTAAATATTGTACCAAAATATTTTTTTTATTATCGCCATATTATAATGTTTATTTTATAACTCTTTTATCACCCTTTCATTCCATATGACAAAGTGTTATTAGGTTCTAAATTATTCTTATTAATCTACTTGTCACACAACATATATCGTGGGTAAACTGGCAAAAAACTGTCAAATCCCTGTTTTGAGCATTCAAGCTTTTAAGTTTTGTTCCAATTTTACTCTTTTATATCTAACTTAAATAAAATCAGATGTTAAGTGCTCATTTAAAAACATGTTTTTAATCTTTCCGTTTCTTAATTTTATATTAATTAAATATAAAGTCATTTAAAGCTTTTAACCTGAATAAAATACCCGGTATACGACTAAATCTTAAATTCATTTTTAAAACTACAGATAAATGAAATTTATTATGACTAAGTGTATTTTGCCAATTTGTAGAGCGCTAAAATTTACAAACTCGGATCACTAAGTCAATTCCGCATATTTTCGAGTTAACGTTTTTTGCTAGTAAACTAACGATATTATACTTAAAGGGTACCGACTTATGTAAGCACATGCTGAAATTCAACCAATTAATCAATTGAAAATTAAAAAAAAAATATTTCGTCACTATATACGTTTTGTACATTTTATTTTGTTAAGAAATTTAACAGTGAACGTAAAATATAACAATAAAAACGTTATATTTTGATATCAATTATTAAATGAAAATATTTTTAATAATTTAAACTTAAATTTAAACTAAAAATGTATTATGTAACTTAGTAGACATTATAATAATAAATATGTACATCTCCCCTCCCCCCCTCCTTATCCTCTCTTCAAGCATTTTTGTCCTTATCCCGCCCAATTTACAGTAACTTAATGTTCTTAAAATTATTATTTAAAAAATCTTTGATTATTGAGTACTTGAAAATAACATTTTTAAATGCATAAATTGTATGTATTTATTTGATATGTAATATATATATTCATTACTAACTTTGTATACTATGTGGAAATCTGTTATTGGTTCTGAGTTTATTCACTATATCTGTTTGTTTACTAAAAATATGTATGTAGAACTGTTGATTTCCCTAATAAAATAAAAATAAAAATAAAATAAAATAAAATAATGAAGTTGACATGTTTTTCGTTTCAAATTAGGTAAGATGGTCGAACAAAAATTTGATATCTGGGAAATCACAGTCATCTTTATTTTATACATAAAAAATATGAATTAAAACTCATTAAATATGTTTGACACTAAGGCACCTGTACTTCCAAGGCGGTCTTTTTTGACCGTGCGTGAGTGTACACAGTTCGTTCTAAATTAAAGCACGATTTTTTTATTTTGACAAATTTTAGAGTGTGCCATCCATGCGCCACAATTACTATGCTCGATTTCACATGCGATCTAAACAATGATTAAGTGTACAAAAAATAAGAGCAGTATTTTACCAGTAAACACGACACACGAACATTACCGTGAGTCATAATTCATGGTATAAATAAGCTAGATTTGTTTTTTGTAAGCCGAAGTTTATCGTTGTACAGCGCAATTTGTACTGCATGCTACTAATCTGTATCATTCCTTTATTTATAGCTAGTTGTTAGCACGTAATAAACATTTCTGGGTAATTTCGTGCAACTTAATTAAATTTTTGTGATAAATTATTATTATACATAACCATGAAAACTGTACCTGTAATTATAACTAAGTGATTATTAATTCCATTAATTTAATTTTGATATTCACATAATATTTTTTTAAATTAATATTCATTTTATCAATTTTATAAATTTATATGAATAAATGTGATCATAAATGATATACCACTTACTTATAAGATATTAATTTACTTTACACGTGATAGTTTGATTTTCTTCTGCATTTTACATAAACGAACTTTATGATGTTTTACAGTGAGTAAAAAAATTCATGTTATATTATTTTTCCTCCATTTACACGTTTTTCTTATCCACCGCCAAACTTTATGCTATGTGTTTTTTAATTTTTGCCCTTTAGAGAAAAACGTTATTATTGAAAAATAAATGTAATTTACAGGTCTTTTGTTCTATCAATGTATCGTTTAAGAGACCAATTACTCACCATATTGTTAATGTTTGAACATCAATAATTTTTAATTTTAAAATTAAATATTGATAGAGTAGATGCGTACTAAACGTTGATCGATATTTTTTATCTTTCATTTATTTCGTTGTAAAAAAACCTTTTTGCATTACATAAAATATAAAACATTTTAAATAATGAGTCCTCACAGCGGTTACCAGACACATTTTTTTAAATACGAAAATGAACATAAAAAACAAAATATACAAATAGAAAATTACAAAATATCAAAGCAGTATTACCCACGAATAAACGGGGAGATCTGTAGAAAAACGGTTAAAGTATTATTTTTGTAGCGTTCTACAACGCCAGTAAAAAAACAATATTTACTATAGAACTATGATAAAATCATTGATAGCTGGTAATAAAAATTAAGGTAAATGTATTAATGATCGCTTCGTACTCAATTATAGATTTCGTCTAATCAATGAACGTGATGTGACTAGTTCATAATTATTAATAATGGACCCTAAACGAGATATTGACACGCTTTCAAATTTTAAATTTATTTTACTACAGATAATAATACGTTGTCGATTGCATACGTGTTTCTAGTTAAAAGTTTTTACAATTTTATTGTTTTGATTGATAAAAACTAATTACTCAGAGTGGTCGGCCATATCAGTAAATTACAGTCTATGAATATCTGGCACCCAATGAACAATATGCAAAAGGATTTTTTGCATCGATTGCGTGTAAAAAAATTGATTGTGTAGATTTATTCCTTTTTACACGGATACGAACACATCACGCCATGAATATTAATACCTCTATAGAGTAATGTATTCATTCAGGTATTGCAATTTGGTTGAAATTTTTTAATATGTTTTTTGTGGGCTTCTTTTTTCGAGGAGTGTTTTCTTTTCAAGATAAGAACATTAATTTTATGATGCTCGTGAAGAAAATAATGCTTTAAATGAGATCCAATTATGTGTCATGATTTATTTTATTTTTAAATCTTAAATGAGTATGCACGAAAACATAGTTTTATGTGTGTTTTCATTAAAAAAATATTATGATTATTATAACATTTTATATTGTGTTTTAAATATGTTGTAACGTTATATTAAAATTCTGATTTTATTTTTTCTTTATTCATCTGTTTTTTTCTCTTTTCGTATTATTTTTTTACCACCTAGTATGGAAGTGAATTTTGTTAACTGACGATTGAGTTTTCTTTGTTTGGTATCCATATGTTTTTTTTAATGCATAAGCTTTCTAACATATGTTTAAGCGAGCTTCTTTTTGTACTTCTGAGTAATAAATGTTCACGAACTGTGTAAAGGGAATTGATAAAATCCCAGTCCAGGAACAATGTAATATTAAAATGTAAAACCACTTTTTAATGCAATATTTCACATCTACCCTGCAAGAATCTAACCCAGGGCCTCACGCATGGTATCTACCTCCACTTTGTTTATTAAAAGTAGTTCGAATCTGATTATAAATACAAGTTGACTATATTTTTGATTCGCTGGTCGACAAGCATTTCCAATTGAACGACAAAGCAGCATTTATAAATAGTTTCTCACTCATTTTTGACTACACAAAAAATTTTGTTTTTCTGAAATCAACTTAAAATATTACAAAAACGAAGGTATTAATGAGATAACATGAAGGCATAATTTTGATTGTATAAAGTTTCACTGCTTAATATCTTCGATTTAACGTTAGTTTTATATGAAATACTTCACAAGTATCTTTTTAATCTAGTTGTATGTTATTATTACTTTAGTTTTGAATAAGTTTGGCCATAAAATTAAATGATTCTGCAATGTTTGATTATGTCCAAATACTTGCAGACTGGCTGGATTTCCTCCCTAGGGAGTTGTGAACATGAACGTGCATATGAATGTGCATATGAACAACTCCCTAGGGAGGAAATCCAGCCAGCCTGCAAGCATTTGGACATAATCAAACATTGTTGAATTACTACCTGGTAAAAGAAGAAGTATAAAAATTGGAAAATTGTTTTCAGGCGTTAAGTAGGTGATTTGGTTCAGCCGGATGAATTTAACCCACGTGATAAAGGTTTCAGCTCTTGTACTTCACAAAAGTCAACAGATGGAAGAGTTGAGGAAATGTGGGTGTTCAAACATGGGCAGAATGGTGAATGTTACACAGTGTGTGTAAAGTGGCCACTTAAACCAGCCAATGACAGGTCATAAGCCGTGTAAATGCCTAGACTTCCATATTCCCTTCTCAAAATATTTTTTTCCCTCTCTGTTGAAATAAATTTAAATGATTCTGATTTATCTTTAGCAGGAATTAGTATAATTTCACAAGTGACACAAACTCTTACAATCAGACGAGAAATCTAATGGGCATTTGTATTAATAATGCAATTAAACGTAGTTATGCAGAAAGCAGCCAGCTATAGAAAAGTAAGACCGAGATAATACCATTTTTATGAAGAGAGTCAAAAACCGAATTTACACAACAGTTGAAATGTTTTTGACTGACAAATAATAAACAACGAATTCATGAGTTTTTAACTATATGACAAACAAGAATCATATTATTGATAGATTGATTTGGTGTTTATTTTGTAGAACTCCATATTTAAACTTATAATTAGAAATCAAACACTGATTTGAGTCTAGTGAACACTTTATGTTGAAGTTTTTATTTTTATATGTTTTTATTTGTAAAAATTAAAAAAAATAAAGTAGACTCAAATCAGTGTTTGATTTCTAATTATAAGAATCATATTATTAGTATTTGACCAGTTTAATTGATTTTTAAAGCACCGTAAGATTTTTTTAGTTCTTTGGGTGTTTTTTGCAAATTGAAGAATGCCGTTTTTGTAAAAGACACTATTTTAAGAAGGTGATTATTACAGTTTTTTTTATGAAAGCGGCCTGGCTGTTTTTAGCAGAACAAAAAATCGACATTACTGCACCCGATAACACCAATATCTCATTTTTCTAAATTGTGGACTGGCTGCTTTCTGCATAACTACATTCGATAGCGACCATTAGAAGGGCTACCTTGAATCGCCCTCCGGCTTTTGGCGCACCAAAGAAGGTACTTCACATTACTTATGGTCAAGAGCCGGGACCCATCTCACTCAGTAACTGTATGAAAGCTGCTAATTATTTTACCATTATGGTAGCAGATACCAAGGCAGAAAAATGTGCTGCACTTAACTGTGGCTGACTGGATTTTTCTGTATTTCATACTGTATCAAACACGAGGTTTAACAAAAGATAAAATCTAAGAAATAAGACAACTTGAATGCTCAACTTGAACTTTGAAAGAAAGTTTTTTTACTACTTAGAGATAGCTTGTCGTAAATAACCGGGTTAAAATAAAAAGATCAAAAACGTTAATGATTCAAGATAGGTTAAAAATGACAAATACATAATTCCTAAACTTAATCATTATTATGACGAACGACTATTACCCACAAGTTTCTGTCGATCTCTAGAATTTCCAATTTTCTATGTAGAAATACAATTATTTTTTTAAAAATTACAATAGGTCAGTAGGTCCAATTACAGTCGTGAATTATAATACAGAACACCCAGTCTTGAGAAAAATTACATAATTTTTTTGTGTTCTCACCGGAAATCGAACTTGGAGCCCCCGAGCGTGAGTCATCTTGTGAATCTTAGTCACTACACCACGCAGGCCATTGGTAATATAAATGTACAAAAAATATAAAAAATATTTTAAATCGTTTCGAATTAATTAAAAATTTTGTCCATAAAATTTGTTTGATGGTACTTATTCAACTTATCGAAATGTTATAAAGGTATTTTCTATGTATTATTTAAAAAAAATAACAGAATAGGATAAGAATAAGGTCATAAAAAAAAATCTCTAGCCTATTTGTGAGTGGGGTAAGGAGGCTTACTAATATTTAACCAACTGGTATATATATATATATATATATATATATATATATATATATATATATATATATATATACACATGCAGATATTTTTTTTAAAGCTATTTTGATTTTAGATTTCGGACACATCACAGTACATCATCTTTTCTATAGGCTATAATTAAATTAAAAACGTTCAACAGTAAGTCCGCGTCAGGATTTCAAGAAGCGTTTTATTTTAAATTACCTGAAACCCGGTAAGGTACACAAAATAAGCGATAAATTAAAATTTCATTCAGGTTTTCGTCTTGACCGACCATCGATCGCGCTATTTTAGCCGGGGGCGAATATTTCTACTTTTGAGGCATTCTAAAAGTTGTTACGTAACCCATTGGAGAATATAAATAATAAAATGTTAATAAATATATTAAAAACTATTTAAAAATCACAAATATTTTAAATTTAAAAAAAAATGCCTAATAAAAATTAAAACCAGTAGGTACGAAGCTAATTAATGAAATATTAATTATAAATATAAGTATGAGCGAGATATTTTTGTATTATATTTCTATGATAATTATTTATTTTGTAAACATATTTATTCCTTTATACCTACCCGGAATGCTTAAAGTTTGCTTACGGAATTAATTTTATGTCGTACATAGGATAATGAATGCAATTAAATTTAAAAAAATCATTATTATACAGAGATGTCTGCTTATTGTTGTAGTCTCGTGGGTAGTATCAAGGTTCGAATCCCGCTCTTCGCGTTTCTTGTTTTAAAACATGGTTATTTACAACTAAGAGAACTTGGCAAAAATGTCGATATATTTAAGTAATTCGTAAGACCGAAAGTCTTTCTTAAAAAAAAAGTAATTGTAAGTTGGTTTCTATAGAAAGTACTTCAATTTCTTATTTATTTTTGGAAACTACCAAAATATTAAAAATAAAATGTATGTGGAATATACCTACACATGAGCAACAAAAATTAAGAAAACAGTCTACCATATAAATTTATTTATCCATTTTCTACAGCAAATAACAGAAATATGGTTTAAATAAATTACAATAAGGCCAAATAATAAAGAGCCAAAGATAGAATTTGCAAGATGCCATAATTTTTTTAATTTATTTAAAGAGTCTTTATTATATCAAATACATTCATTTTTACATTTTTGAATTTGTTTTATAGTCTTTATTCAATAAAATATACATATTATTACAATATTAATACATTATAAAGAAAACAAAGTATTAAGATATATTTTGTCCCGATAAACTATTCAATAATAGTTTGTCATCGGGTGCTCAGACATTAGTTAGAAGAGTACAGACATAATACTGAATACGTATAAAATAATAAACATAAAAATAGTGTAAAGATTTTTATTTTTTTTAAATAAGAAAATAGAGTAAAATAATACAATTAAAATTAAAGAATAGTAATTTACTTAAATATATTTTAAATATAAGAAAAAAAAATAATAGACACATTTGTAAATAGTGTGTGCTCATAAATGTAATCAAAACAAGATAAAAAATAAATTAAACAAAGTAAAGTAAATCGAGAATTTAAATTCATATCTACAGAAAAATATAATAATAAGAAAATTAAAAGTACATATTTAAATTAAGATATAAAAAATGTAAATGAAATAAGAAAGTAAGAAAGTAATAAAAGAAAAGGTAAACCCAAGAAAATAACAAAAATGTATTCAATGAGGGATAAAAAAAAATATAAAAAAAATAAAATAATAATAATAATAAATAAAAAAATATAAAAAAAATGTATTAGATAAATAATGAATCGATATAGGAACGTTTTATCTACTAACCACTTACGTAATAGAAACTTCATTTTATTTTTACCGTGACATGTTTTCATGTTAAGTGGCAACAAATTAAATGCTTTTGGAACAATATAATCCAACGTACGTTGTCCATATTCATTTTTAAATTTTGGTACTACTAGGCCATCAACCGATGTAAATCTTGTTAGATAGCTGTGTTCTAATTTATTTTTATATATCGAGCTGAACATCCGTTGGATAATAATTTTGCTCCATAAAATACCCTTAACTGGTAAAATATTTAATTTATTATACATAAATGGGGTATTATTCCTCTGATTGTATACATAATTGGGTGCAATCAATTTGACAAGTGCATTTTGAACATTTAGTGTTACATTATAAAAAGAAAACAAATTATTAAAACATATTTTGTCTCGATAAACAATAAAATAATATAAAGAAAAAACCACTTGATTTATTGGGTCCTCTGTAGTATTTAGTGAACATAATAGAAATAAAATAAAAAGGAATCAATTCATTAGTTACGTAAACCTTGACAAAGAAGCTTGTTTGCTTTGAAACCGGTCGGTGAAAAATAAAAATTAGTGGTTAAAAACAAAGTTGTTTTATTTATTTTTTTATAATAAAATAATAGTTTGTCATCGGGTGCTGAGACATTAGTACAGACGTAATATTGTACACATATAAAATAATTAACTTATAATATTTTTTTTTTTTGCTTTAAAAAATAAAAAATATTATTAAGAAGAAAGAAAAGAAATAACTCAACAAAACCAGATATAATGGTTTGATTTTTTTTTAAAGTAGGAAAATGGAGAAAAATAATTAAACTAAATGGCCATTTATTTTAATATACTTTTAGCATACAAAAATATATTTAAACATATATAAATAGTGGGTGCTCATAAATGTAACCAAAACAGAGTTCATTGAAATTTTCAATTTATATCTACAGAAAAAATCAAAATCGAATTCTCCCTCTCTTCAATCCGTGCCTCATGTCTGAGGATGGTGATCAAGCCCGACTTCAAGCATGGTTCTCCTGTGGACAGTCTTCCTTCATCTGGAACGGTCTTGTGCTCTTCTGTAGGCATTCGTCAATGATAATTCTAATAATAACAAAAATAGTAATTAATACAATAATAATATTAGGTAGAAAAATTAAAAATTTTGTATGATAGTACAATATTGATACATGAATAAATAAAGAAGATCAATATTTAATATGTTTATATTTTGTTTAATTTTTAAAAATATTCATGATTATTTTGCACCATGGCTAGTTAATAAATTTATTTACTCGTATCAATGGGGTTAAATACGGCAAGGATGATTTATTTCCTGTTATTTCTTCCACACGGTAGATAATGTCCGTTGCCCGCGGCATAGTAGCCGAGAAATCGTGCCATATGGGTTCTTACATCAGGCTACTGGACATCTACTTGCTACTTTTTCATCGTAACGGTTCAAATGGGAAAATTATTTAATGAGATACTTATATACGGGGTCTACGTTCAGGCGCACGAAAGGAATGCGTTTGTTGTGACGCTGTCTGGTTGAGTTTCAATAAAATTTGACTCGATTGAAACTGAATTTATTATATTCGCGAATATCAAAAAGCCAATTTTTATTACTTAACACGTTCCTTCGTGCGCCTTAAACGTAGACCCCCACTACAGGTACTGCTATTTGTGTTTTATCCTGTTTATATTATTAAATATTTGTATATAAACACTTACAATAGTTGTTTTTAGTAGTGTTAGCTACATAAAACATGTAGTGTATCAGCACGCTGGTTTTATATTTTTGTGCAACCTCTATGGAGAAGGTGTCAAGTGGAATTCGCACGTTTATTTAATTGGTGTCCTGACGAAAAGACGAAAACGTCTCGAAATTGGTAGACATAGAAAAGTCGGTAAGTGGTTATATCAAATTATTAAATAACAACTTATACAATGTTTGACCCAAAAGTTAATGTTTTAAATATTAATAATAAATAAATATGCTTATCCATAGATAATATCTGTAATCACGAAGTCTGTCAATTTTAAATTAGTATTCTAAGGTTAAAGCACATTAAAAATATATTTTTAAGAAATGAAGTTGATTTTACATTTATAATTATAAATACAATATTTTAGTAAAGCAAATATTTTTTAAATGAAAATTTTTAAGATCTTAATTTGTTGCAACAGAGATGATAAACATTTTTTGAGAAAGGAATGTGGAAGTTTGGATATTTTGGAGCTTATGATCTGTCGTTGGCTTGTTTGAATAGCAACTTTACACACTGTATAACATGCACCATTTTGCCTATGTTTACACACCCACATTTCCTTAACTCTTCCATTTGCTGACTTTTGTGAAGTAAAAGAGCTGAAACCTTTTGGGTAAAATTCATACGGCTGAATCATTTTAGCTACTAGGCAACGCCTGAAAACATTTTTTTTATGCTGCTTCTGTTACCAGTTAGTTTAGTCAAGCCTAATTCAAATAATAAAACGCATGTAGCAATATATATTTTTCCTTTAACTTGAAATAAATATTTCGTCATCATCAATTCCTTTCCGCCCCCTAATGGTGCATTGGTACATCAATCACTGAGTATCTCGATCATTTTATTACATGAAGATAAAATGATCAGTCTTACGCTTCAGGCGTCAGTCCAGGGATTGTGAAATATTCTAGATTAAGAACACCCTTTTAAATAAATATTTCAATCCCGAAATCGGACCAGATACAACTATATTAAAACATGTCAATTCCTTAAAGCGTTTTGAATCTATTTCCGACTACATTTCGCAAAAATATGCGACGGCACAATGCAATACTTGTTTAATGAATACCAATACAAAGAATTCATGTAGGTACATCATTACAATAATGAGGAGCTTTTTATTTGAAATTCTCATCTAATTGCTTTATGTTAGTGGTTTATTATACGACTCAACAGCTATCGCTTCTGAATTTCAAAAAGTCCCAATATTTATTCTATTCACGCAGCTTCCGATTTCAAGCTTTTTCTAAAGCTTTGCGATTCGCGAAGTGCCAGAGGTACTTAATCAGTACGATTCAGGACCTACCTGAGATTTTTAATCTTACCACATTTTAGTTGCCATTTCAGAATAATCCACAGCTTGAATATATTATTTTAAAATAAGTTAATAAAATAAAAACAAAAATATGCTTGATCGTTCATGAGCGCTATTGGTGATCTACCCGAAAGCGCTGGCAAATAAAAGACGCTTGTAAATTAAGAGTGGCTAAGTTTTTGAAATAAAAAGTAAAGTTTTCAAAATAATAAGACATTGTTGTTTTTAAATATTGTAATTTGTCATGTTTTGTTGTACGTAAGTACTTAAAAAATAAAAGTAAAATATAATTAAAGTAAAGGATACATAATATCTGCACACAGTTCATTTAGTTTTAATGCGGGTATACGTGGTTTCATGAATATGTTCAATAACATATCTACATAAAAATACTAACCGTCTTTTTATAGATTACCGAAAAACTAATTTCTTTTTAGTACAATAGACTTATCAAGCCTTTGGAAGCTAAGATTAATAAATTAGTATATATTTTTTAGTGAAAATGAATTATATTACAAATATCAATTACGGGATATGTGTTGAAAAATTATTTTTTTAGTGGTGAGTTCAAAAGATCTGTCGAAACTAATTTCAAAATATAAAGAAAACAATTATAATTTTCTTACTTTTCTGCCATTCTTTATCGGAGGATAAAAAAAAACACGGTTGCAGACCAGATATTGTAGTCTCTTATTCGTGATATATGGGGAGCTGTCAGAAGATACGTTCCATCTGACGTTCCTTGACTCTTGGAGTATTTGACAATGGTGATTTAAAAACCTATTGTTATTTTTTTCATCGAAAAACGTATAATTTTTACATTGACTTTGAATTGTTTCAAAATATCTCATTCTTATAACGATATTTCTGGTTTTTTGCATAAATAATATTATTGTTAAACCACCCCTAATCTAAATGCTTAGAAAAAAAAACGTTTATGTTTAAATTTAACTAAAAATTAAACGAGAGAAACAACGGTTAATTCGATTCGAAATTCAGGGCGAGTCGAAATAAACAGTTAAATGGATAAAAAACAATGCGTTGCAGCGAATAAGACTCATTTTGGTTGCAACAATCAAACATACAATCAAGAATCTTCATGGCACTTAAAAAACAAATGTTTTTAATGTGTATTGTATTTGAGGGATAATATAGGTACGTTAACACTGCGAAGTTGTCGATGTTTAGATAGGTGTATATAAATTTTCATTTTCTTAATCGATAAATCTTACCATTAAAAATATTCAATAAATCAAGTGAACTGATGCCTCCAACGTCGCAGTAAGGCATTGCTTCTGTCTCGCAGTGAGCGTGCCTTGAGAGTAAATAAATCGCCGAAAATGTAATTTTAGGAAGAAACAATATCCAAAAAATAGGAATCAATCAGCGCGCAAAGTCTTCGGGACTGTTTGCCATAACGAGGTGCCCACAATCACACGCCGGCATTCCGAGCAGACGAGTTGCGAAGAACTAGGCTCGCCGCTGGCAAAAAACCTTCAAATTCATTCGATTCCATTGTAACAAAAACAGCGGAGAAATGCGCCGAAGTCCGGATTTGGAAACGTTTCGCGTTCATTTCTTCCCCTCATTATTTGTGGAAATGCGGCCGACAGGGAGCGACTGTACCGGGAGAGGCTTACGTCTTCATAAATGTTCAAATATTTGGGATTTTTGTTGATGCCCAATTGATGACAGAAGAATTAGATATTACAAAATAAATACGTCTTTAATCGGTCGTCTAAACGTGTTGTCAATTTACGATCAAAGAATACAATGCAAAAAGCTGAAAACAAAATATTATTTATAAAAAATAAAATAAATAAAACAACTTTGTTTTTAGCCACTAAAATTTTGTTTTTTTTTTCCACCGACCGGTTTCAAAGCAAACAAGCTTTTTCGTCAAGGTTTACGTAACTAATGAATTGCTTATAATAATGGATATAATGAGAACTTAATTGATAAAATATTAAATCAAAAACAAAAACGCAAACTTATAAATAAATATTTATATTCTACTCCGACAGTAAATAAAGCAAACCCACCTAAACAATGGAGGCGGGTTCTTTTTATAAATGGCATTTTTTAAAAACAATTATCTAATTCCCTACCGTCAAGCATTAAACCTGCTTTCTACATCACTAATAATATGGCAACATTGTTAAAAAATCACAAAGACAAAATCCATCATAATCCATTATAATAAATCTGGGATATACGAATTAAATTGTAATGATTGCGATTCAATCTACATCAGAAAAACTAAAAGAAACTTTAATATTAGAGTAAAAGAACACTTAAGATGCTTAAATAATAATAATTTTTCTGAATTTGCAAATTTGATAGAAAATAATCATAACTTAAATAAAGACACTAGATTAAAAGTACTTCATGTTGAAAATAAAATATTAAAATTATCAACTTGGAAATTAAAAAAGCGAAATAAGAAAAAAATAATTAATAACCAAATAAACAATATTTCTATTAGTCCTCTCCTGTCTAGCTTCGAAGATATTGTAGTATTTGTACACGTGTAGTATTTAGTAAACATGATAAATATAAAATATGAATTAATTCATTAGTTACGTTAACCTTCACGAAGAAGCTTGTTTGCTTTGAAACCGGTCGGTGGAAAAAAAAAGAAGTTAGTGGTTAAAAAAATAGTTTTTTTTATTTTTATTTATTTTTTTTTTTTAAAAGAAATATTTGCGTTCTTATGATTTACCCAAATATTTAATTTTGAGGGCCATTTTCAACGAGTTGTAAATAACTCACTATTAGAAAATGGAATCAAGTTGGGGTAGAGTGGGATTCGAACCACAGACCTTTGGTCCGTGAGTCCGAGACACTAGCCACAGGACCACAACCCGATCAAATTTAAAATTGTTTTATTTATTTTATTATAATGAATAACCACAAAGTTAGTGCATCAAATATAAACTTATTTTTCTTTTCATGACGGGAATAAATGTAATGAAGTAATGAAATTATTGTATTCATTTAAGTTATTTAAATTTTTATATTTCTTGAGTCCATTATTCTGGAAATAACATTTAATAATTCATCCCGGGGCTTTCGCTTCTTCTCCCGCGAAAAAAATGCTTTTCGCGCTTCAAGTCCTTGCGCTCGTATATCGGTTGTCTTTCAGCGGTATTGTTTCGGTCCATTGTCGGACTGTGCCGCCTAAACTGCAGCTGTCGGCACTCCACAAAGGAAAGCAATCTCATTGTCCCACGGGAGCAAGGCGATGGACATCACAAGTCTGCCAAAATTATAAAGTTCGACTGGACCAGTCGTTTCTCAAGCGGTTGGGTAGAAAAACTATTCAAATTTACTATTCAATTCAACTAAATGATGGAACATATCATATTGTTACATAACAAAATTCATTATGTTCTTAATTTTTGGAAACTGAATATATATTTGAAATATTTAAAAAAAAGGCAATTGTATATATCTAGAATAATTATGTTTGCGAAAGCAAATTATTATCCCTAAAGGAACACTCCCACACTACTAGAAGTCTGACTAAAGGATGGGTCATGGAGTCTACCACAAATTCTGAATTCGGGCAAAGAAGTTTCAGGTTTCTGGGCCCCAAAATATTCAATATGTTACCCAAAAATTACAAAATCATGACCCGAATTCTATTGAACAAATTTGTGATAAAATGGTTTCTGAATTGAGGTAGAAAAAATCGGAAAACTTACTAAAAAACATTATAAAATAATAAATGGTATACATATTGTATAACTTTATAATAAATTATCTAGTAGGTTGTCATGATAAAATTGTTTATTTTTTCATAAAAATGTCTGCTTTAAAACAGGTTGTACCTAGTTAGGCAGACTAGACATGATCCAGAGAAATCTATTACCTAAGTGTGTATGTAGTAGATCATTATTATTATTATTATTATTATTATTATTATTATTATCATTATTATTATTATTATTATTATTATTATTATTATTATTATTATTATTATTATTATTATTATTATTATTATTATTATTATTATTATTATTATTATTATTATTATTATTATTATTATTATTATTATTATTATTATTATTATTATCATTATTATTATTATTATTATTATTTTTATTATTATTATTATTACTTTTATTATTATTATAATTACTATTATTTTTTTAATATTTTTTTTATTATTATTATTACTATTATTATTTTTATTATGATTTATTTTTATATTTCTCTATTACTTTTACTCCAATTCACATGTCTATAATATTAATTTTCATTCTTCTATATATTTATGTGTTATTACAGAAAACATGAGGTATTTTTTTATACTTTTGCGAATTTTATTAATATTTTTTAAGGCCCTAGTAGTTTGTCGGCCTCGTGATGTAAGGGTCAGCGCGTTAGCTTGCCATGCAAGAGGCCTCGGGTTCAATTCCCGACATGGTTGATAAGAAATATTTATTTAAAAGGGTGTTTTCACCATAGAATATTTCATAGTCCCTGGACTGGTACCTGAAGCGTAAAACTGATCATCTTACCTTCATGTAACAAAAACATGATCAAGATACGCTGCGATTGGTGTACCAATGCTGTGTCCTATGCACCATTAGGTGCGGAAAGGGAATGTTGATGGTGATGAAAATACCTATATGAGATTTTGTAGTTTTGTTAAAAAATGTATAATTCGTAATTTTTAAAAATTATTTTTTGCACCGGTATTTTTTTGCGATATGTTTAGCGCACATACGCATTTATTCGAATCTGTAAACAAAACGAATCGTAATTAACATTTTTAATTTTGAGCTCTTTTTACCGTTGTATTTTTGCACAAATTACAAACATGTACTAATGTTTTGTCCTTTCTTAGAGTCCCGCAATGAACTCCTCAATTCCCATTAGCATTTTTCTTTCGCTGTCGGGTGAACTTTAATGGACATTTTACTCGAAGAATGTAAGTTGCTTACCGCCGCCCATACCAGAGACACATTTACTGTGGTATACCGGCGAACCTGAGCTGGCTCACTGCGCTAAGTGCAACATTGTTCGTACTTTATGACACGACTGGAGACGATCTTGTGTGAGAAGATGTTTTAAATGTCTTCAATACTTATTTTGTACAGACAAGCTTCACTCATAAGCTTTAAAAAGAGGTTTTGCAAACAAGGAAAATAATTAACTACAAAGTAGTCAAATAAGTATTTAACACTCTAGTTATTGGGTCGTAGATTAATTTAATTAAGAATTAAATTTGAAATAATTATAGCCTTCTATAATTAGTATATTATGTGTTTCGTTTTATGTTTTTATATAAATGAAAATGATAATTATTTAAGATGTTAACATATTACAACAGAAATGAAGATTAATTTTGAGAAGGTAATAAAGAATTCTAGACATCTACAGGGCTTATAACCTGCCATTAGCCACTTTACACACTGTGTAACATTCACCATTCTGCCCGTATTTGAACATCTATATTCCTTCAATTCTTCCATCTGTTTATGTTTTTGAAGTTAAAGAGCTGAAACCTTTATTAATGCGGTTAAGATTCATCTGATTGAATTATATCACGTACATACTAGGCAACGCCTGAAATTTTTATTTTTCAATTTTAGAAGAAATCCAATGACAGGTCATAAGCCCTGTAGATGTCTAGAATTCTATATTACCTTCTCTAAAATGTTCTTCATCTCTGTTGTAATATGTTAATATTAACGGCTCTCCAGGGAGTTGAATCCACTCCTTGTCTACAAAAATTTGGACAAACTCAAAATATTGTTCATTTAAGACGTGTTGTTATTTTTTTCAGCTACTTGATAGCTCTTCCAATTAGTAAAAAATGCATATACTCGGTTTTAACATTCCTCATGGTAAGCTTTAAAAAAATCCCATTAAAATTTTTCCCAAAGTCATTTTCAAAAGAAATAAAAATATTTTTATGATCTCAAAATGTAGTACATCCTTAACTTCTCGGACAAGCAGTCCCTTCACAAACCCCTACCTCTCTCCTACCTAGCCGCTTCATTTGTCCGCATCTGGTGCGTATCTCTTCGTTGGTCAAATACGGTTTTATCTAATTTTCTGTTAAGGAGGGGCAAAGGCTTATGGAACGGATGCTAGTCCAAGAAATTTAAGATTTACTCCATTTTGAGATCATACATACATTTTTTTAATGACTTTTTGGAAAAAAAAAAAAAAAGATTTTTTTAAAAGCTTTTCGTGAGGAATGTTCCTCTGAAGATTAACAGTCTGCCCCTAAAAATCTGTGTACATATATATTTTAATGCAATAATTGTATAGTGCAAGTGTTTGTGTAATTAACATGTTAATTTGAAATACATATATATTTTTTAACTTTTTTTTAAATCCGCAATTGATTTTATCAATTATAAATGTGCTTTCATTTGACTATTTTAATTGAAGAAATTAATGAATTTTATGTTATCAATCTATGATGTACCGATTAAATCTAAATTCTGATATTTAGTTTTAAGGTACAAGTTTAGATACCTCCAAAATTACTTCTTGTCGAAATGGTATCTTGCTAAAAATAACCCGGTATTTTATCTTTCTGAAATTTCACAGAATTACCGCTTGGTATTGTATCTTGCTAAAATATCACGAAAGTACTGTCGGGTATCGTGTTTATTTATTTCATTTATTATGGTTCACAAACAATAAACAATGTCTACGACATTGGTATAATAATCACATATGTTTATGTTTAGATATTGTTCATCAATTATGTGTGAACACAACATGCACAAATAAACAATAAAAAATGTTTTTGATTGACTTTTTTCAAATTGGCTAGCTTAATTGAATTCTATGGTTGTTATGAAAGCTATTATAATAAATTATTACTAACAGGTTATTACAAATTATTTTAACTAACTAACATAATTGACTATTTTATTTTATAAATTGCGTTACAGTTTTTATATAATTATTGAATGTATCGTTAAAAATATCAACATCAGCATTACTTTCTCCATAACTATATAATCTTAACATACGTGATAATGCATTAAAATACTCCATATTATTATTGAAGGTTGAAAGTCTTGCTGAAATACCACGAAATTACTGCTCAGTATTGTATTTTGCTGAACTATCACGAAATTATTGCCTTGTTTTGAATTTCAATGAAATGCCATGAAATTATTGCTTTATCAAGTCTAATATCGACCTTAAACACAATAATAGTTGACTGATATTACTTAGCTGAAGCATTACAACTATTTATAGTGAGTTTATTATACAATAACGAGTGTGATTTTTTCTAATATTGATTGATAACGGTATCTCGATGCAAGTAGTTTGGGTGTGCTTCTTTATCGGCCACAATCCGCGTCCGCGATACCGCCAGAGCCATCGGCGACCGCGGCCGGCGACCGCGGTACGCGCGGGTCGCGCCCTTATTTGTAGCGCGGGGTAATTGGCGGTGCGCGGTATGCGCCCTTTGTGGCGCGCCGCCCCGTCAACCGTTTGCCGAATAGCGCGCAGAAAAAACGCGACCGCTCGACCTGGAAATCTAGTATCGCGATCGGCCGCGGCCGTCCGCATTCGCGAGACATTGTGATATATGAGCCATGCGATCGCTCCATGTGCCACCTGATTTCGTTAGCATCCTAAAGAGTAACTGTTTTTATCTTTCCCGTGGTGCAAAGGAAACTATTTAGTCAACCAAATGCAATTTAATAATAATAATAATAATGATAATCCTGTAAATCTACACTGCCATCAGAGTTTACTCCAATGAGAGAAAGGTGACCTCACTTATTTCGGCCAGTTGGAGAAAAGTGACCTAATTACAACCAACGTGCGATGAGCCCATTATGGACAAGTAACCGCTGTCTTCCGACTTATATATTTTTAAAAATTTGCAAATTTTTAAAGACTCACTGTGGGCTTCATTGGACTGTAGCACACATTTTAGTACTAAAAAACAGTAGAGCGTCACTAGAAACACTTGTGAAAACACTTCAATACTTCTCAAGATGTCATTAGAGCAAATATATAATTGTGTTTGAAGTATGTCTGTCTCATTCAGATAGTATTTCAAAAGACTTTTTCAATCTTTATTAACAATAATAAAAATAACGAAACAAAGATATACGTGACTAAAAGGCGGACTTATGGCCAATTAGGACTAGGGCCGTAGGACTTTTTCAGTGTACAATACAACATTTAAAAATATAGATTACACAAACATCACTCTGTCAGATTTAAAATTTACACTAAAAATGCATTATGTAAACTTAGTAGACATTATAATAATAAATATGTACATCTCCCTTCCCCTCCTTATCCTCTCTTCAAGCATTCTTGTCCTAATCCCGCCCAATTTACAGTAACTTAATGATCTTAAAATAAATTCTTTGATTATTGAAAAATATTTACGAGTACACGAAAATAACATTTTTATGTATATAAACATACATGTATTTATTTGACATGTAATATATTTTCTTTACTAACTTTGTATACTTTGTGGAAATCTGTTTTTGTGGAAGTTCTGAGTTTATGCATTAAATCTGTTTGTTTACTATAAATATATAATATGTAGAACTGTGGATTTCCCAAATAAAATAAATAAATAGTAATTAAATACAGTCAAACCAATTTAAAAAATTACTAATTAATAACGAAAAAATAACGGTAAGTGTACTTAAGTGTGCTTACATTATTTGCATGAAATAAATTTAAATTTACTATGTTTTAACTTCCAAATATTCATTCCTTCTATAATAACATTTATCTTTCAAGAAAACTTTTACACTACAAAAAAAAATATCCAATTGATTTTTCAAAAAGTTTTTCAAACATTTTTAGGGTAATACACGTAGGCTCTCATCAAATAAACGATTTTCTCACCGATGAAATTTTCAATTTATTTTTATTTCTAGTGTTGTGAAAGTGACTATTTTCCTGTTTGAAAAGATATTCTAGTTATAAGAAAAAGTTCCTTGATATTAATACCCGGTAGTGTTAATAAATTTAGTCACGTACATAAACACCCTATCATACCCTATCCGTTACATGAAGGCATGATGATATGTCCAGCACTTTAGAGGACTTTTGATTTTGGCAAAAATCTTTCTTGTATCATGTCATGTATAAATAACAGAAGTGGGTAAATAACGATCGTAACATAGTACAAATCCTAATGACACGATGTTAAAAAATGTAAAATCATCGCCCTAACTTGTAAAACCAATAAATTCACAAATGGTCAAAACAAATATTTTGTGGTTTTCTGTTAGGACTTCAATTAATCTAAATGTTTATAAAGCTTGTGTATTCAAACGTTGTTAAAAATTAATAAAAAACACGCCGGAAAAGTAATTCACTACAACTTGTTACTGAAGTAAGAACGTTTTTTTTTTGTGGGATTTACGTTTTTACAAGTTAGGCTGACGATATTCGCAAGTAAAAAGAGAGCTACTAATTTATGGCTTTTCCTAGTATTTTTAATGTGTATTTGCGTATGTTTAATAAGCATGTAATTTATACGTAGGCACTCAGTTCTAAAATACTAACATTTAAATACATAATTCAATACTAATACTTACATAGGTAAAGGTATGTTTATGGTTAGCGATATGAAAATAAACTCATAATAATTACTCTCTACGTAAAATATACTCACGCATTTCAAAACGAATTCTACTTCAGTTCAAAAACAATCAGAGTTGTGAGTTAAGCATCTAGAACATAAACAATCTACGAAATGAGAAATGGTCTAGCCATTGAGCAATACTCGTTCCCTGGGCTTTCGGCCAGTACCGACAAAACGATTACAGATTCAACACGAAGATATTGACACCGATACCCGCGAGTAATTATGAGAATTCACCAAACGTCTTCCCCTTTGTTATTAGCCAGATATTATAAATATCGGATTAATTAACGTTCCCCGCGCAGGCGCAGTGAGCAGCGTCAGTCGGTACGAGGGGCGGGCCATGCGGCCCGGGGCTGTATCGATAGGCGATGCCCCTAAAACCAATTTTATCCCACCGACTTTATAGCTTCCCATTTTTCCTCGCCAGCCGCTACCTATTTTTAATTCTTCATATAATAACAAAGAAGCGGTCGTTAAGTCGTGGCTACTGAAAAAAGTTTCTTTGATTTATGTATCGAAGAATAGAAGCTTAAACCGTGAGCGAGTAACACGTGGGGCGCTCCCGAGCGTGTGAAAAGTTAATTTCTTTTAATTGATGAATTAACATTTTCCGATCTATAAAATGCCAATGCAAATGAATACAAACTCGATCACTAAAATCCCTCGTAAAGAATGACCAATCTGCCGGATAATTAATTTTAAATGCTTAATAATACCACTAACAGCCACCCAAAATGCTAAGATATTATTAAATGCCGATATTTTTTACGAAAGCAATTAAACGAACTGAAAATTAGCTATTGGAATTTCAATTTTATTTGAACGTTGCCGTGATGTATTTAATTGTAGTTCCAATAAAAAATCCGTCAACTGTAGTCTGTTTTATTTCATGTAGGAGAAATCTAAATCATCTGATCTTTCTCCTTTAAAGACAAAATCATCCTCTCCGAGAAAACAGAACCAAACATGGATGATAATTTTAGAACTGAAAGATCTAGTGTCCACGCCGACATAGAAAAAAGTCAACTGCTAAACCTTAACTCGCAGTGCACGTAAAAGGATATTCCACTTGTCAGAAAGCTTGGCTTAAATTTCTATACGGTGAGGTCCAAAGCTAACCGATGCAGAAATCAAATTGTTGTTTGTGCTTTCTGTTTTTTGTTAGACTCAAAACAAAAACGTTTTCATTGTTTCTGATTGAAGAACTATAGCATACATAATACAAACGTCATTATAAAGCTGAAAGATCAGAAAAAAACCAAAAAAGTGTATCTCCCGTTGTATGGGCAATAAAATATAATGGTATTTATTTACAGAAATATGCTATGTGACATGTGAATAATAAATGAATAATCTTTTTTTTCCTTCCATATACTTCCACAAATAAATGTTGCAAAAAAACTGAACAAAAACCTAGTTCATCGATGAAATGCTATTGCTAAAAATAAACTCATTATTTTTTTTGTGTTGAGTCAAACAAAAATTAAATAGGCACTAAACCTTCATAATAATAACTGCCGGTAAAGCTTTTCTATTTAGGTTTACTATGGCAGTGGAAAGACTACCATAAAACTATGATAGGAAAATCGGACGTCCACTTAATTACTCGATAAGATATACGACTCACCCTCAAGGTCCGTAAGGGATACGGTAGCATAATTAACATCTTGAAATCATTTTTATTTTGATATTAACATACCGAGCTCATCGAGTAAATTTCAATATCTGGCCTTTGTAAGCCTAAGGCTAGGGACACGGCAAAGACTGTTTAACGAACGGTTAGAATTATTATGACCGAACAATTAAAAAACGAATTAACATATTTTAAGTCGACTCGATAGCATTGAATTTAAATCAGTTGTGTGAACTAACAATTCAGCACATTTAATAAATGTTCTTTTAAAATAAATACGGGAATACAAAGCATTCGCACGTGTTCTTGTAAGAATGTTTTCATCCTCGATATATTCAATCTATTTCATTTAAAGACATAATTTGTCAAATGGAATAAACATGGCGCGTTGATTTTTTTATTTGACAAAACTTATTAAAGTAGATGTCATACGGCGCACGTTGCGCTCAAACAGCAAGGAGCACTTCTCTCTCGGCTCAGGTGGAGTGACCCGCTGGGTATACATTTTGTTTTAACTGAAGTCAAACGTATCAACCTATATTTCGAACGGGAAACCAACCGAATAATATCTTGAACACCGCATTTGATAAAGTATCTCGCGATGACAAAGTGCCGGCGTTTTGTTTAGTTTGTAAAACACGAGTCCCGCGATCTTTTTGCTGACAAAATTAATGTTTGTCCAGTTTGCTAAAATTCCGCGACATGCGCGATGTTCAGACTTAGCGGCAAAAAGACTGGATGGTGTTTATCAGTTTATCTGCGCGCATCGGGTAGGCTGAGAAGCAAAAAGTGGACCGAACCCCCGCTGAAGAGTTCCTCCGAAAAGGAAAGTCTCGGCCGAAAGATCGAGTGGTTACTAATGTATTTTGCATTAGGCTTGATTTATTCAATATATCGCAAAACGTTTTGGACACAAATGATGATATTTAGACGTTGTCTCCGTCAAAATTTTTCTCTCTCTTTTTGGTGGAAACGGCTGCATAAGTTGGAGAATTAGGCACATTTCTGATTTAAATTTATTGAGACGATACATACTTTTTGCGCCTTTTGTACACGTTTAACAGTAAAAAGCTTTAAATAAGACGCATTTTCAAGTATGGAATTTATCAACAACTATTCGTTCTCTCGGTAAGAAAAATACCACTATGAATACCAGTGAAGTTATGTTAAAAGCAATACACATCTTATCGCGCTTCAGTCGGCTTGTAAGACGTATTTCCATCGGGGATGAGTACAGTACGTTGGCTCACCTCCTCCATACATGTAAGGTAGAACAAGTAGTTCAACCATCCTTCAACTACATATATTCCCATTTTTGATTTATTCCAACCATCAACTACGAGACTGACAGTAAAAATTCACCAATTCACCGTTTACCGACACTTACATGCAAAAGTTATATAATTTAATCAACCCGTTTGTTTTATTTGAAAGTTTTCAATGAATTTTTTAAAACATTAAATTTTTTTTTCAAGGTGCGGCATAGATTTGGACTTTACGATGAAATCTCGACATCCGGAGGAGTTCAAGTGAGGCACTGTAATTGGATTCGTTTCCTGAAAGTATCGGATCAGTATGGACCCCAAGTAAACCTCGTGTGCACGAAAGTCAAGGGAGAGCCTATTTATGAAGCTGTTAAACCAATTGCACCACATACAGAACTCGTGGTTTACTACCTTCCAGAAAGGCCTGAAGAGCTGTTCTTCGTCAGAATGAGGAATACCTTGTATAGACAAACTATGGATTCCATATTAGAAGGTAAGTGCATCCAATGTATTGATTTTCTGTAATGACATTTCTTGGTCGAACTTCATTTTAGTTAATAAAAGAAAAAATCAGGTTTTAGTTTATAATTGTTCACCATTTGCAAACTGCGGGTGTTTGAAAAATTGAGTAACAGTTAGATTGTTTTGAAATGATTTTTTTTGTCTTATGTTCCACTCCTAATTTTGAAAATAAAACTTTTTCCAGATTCTTCTAACACTGCGTTTTCCTTCAATGATAAATGTCTATTAATTTACTTAGACGTCTTGTAGGCTTTTATGTGTTTTTAAATACATCTATACAAACAGGGTGTTCTTTAAACCCTGTGACACCCGAAACCACGATGATCAGTATGAGCAAGAAGTCGTATTGGCACATTAAAATAAATTTTTAGAACGACTAAAATCTTAAAAAATAAAAGATAAATAAAAAACAAACGGTTGCTAACTTCTGCAGGCAAGAAACGTGGAGGGGGGAGGAGGGAGTCTGATACACCGTCAACCGCACGGCCGCGCCCCCTTGGCTTCTCCTCTGCAGAAGTAACCAACCATTTGTTTTTTTTAAATATAAAAAAAACAAATGGTTAATTTTCTTCGTTCTAAATATTTTTGTAAATACGCTTATATGTCTTCTTGCCCATACTTATCATCGTTTAAAAAACACCCTATATAGAGACAGATTTGTATTTTACACAAAAGCAGAAAAAATAATATTTAAAGAAGAATAAGAAAAATTAAAAATATGAAAAAAATCATCTTAACATTATTGTTATAATAAAATATATGGGTATACTATACATATACCACATATGTATATTGCAGTAGAAAGAACATGTTCACATATTGAAAAACAAAATTGAACGAGTTTCCGTTTAACATTGAACGACAATTTGTATGGCGGGACTTTTGCTTCCATTGGTCGAATAAAATACTTGAAATCATTGAAGCATTTAATTATTTTCACCATAGGATAAAATATCTACGAATGTCTCGGAACCCATTTGCAATCATCTCTTACATTATCCGTAACGAAAGGCACAATAGAAATAAGATAGATTCTAGCTGTTCGATTGTATGAACAGTTCTTTGAGATATCAAAATATGCCGACTTTTAGACGAACTCAAAATTTTATTCATGATTTCTACCCCTTAATTTTAATGTCATCTAATGATTCTCAAAACATTTTTAGTTAAGTAACTTACATGGAGACAGATAAACAAAAAGTTAAAAGTATTGGTGAAAAGATAATATGGAAGTAGGAATAGATGTATGACTTGTTGATCACGTGTTTAAATAAGTAGGTACACGTGTAAATCCATCATGCTGCCTAGGCTCGATCAAAAAGAATATCTTAATTAAAAGTAAATTTGTAAATGATTGACATAAAAATAAATATAACAAATATACTGTTCGGCTGATAAGTTGTGTAGGGGTTGACGCGTTCGCCTACCATTCTTGAGGTTTTGGGTTTGATTCCTGGTAGAGAAGACGTGAAATATCGATTTGAAAGGTTTTTTAAATACTTTATTTTATTACAAAAATATATTTAAATATTTCAAATACATAACATCAAGTGTAAAAATGAGTTGTATCGGTTAATTGACAAATTTAAAAAAGAGCACCAATAGTAAAACAAATTAGTGATTGTTATACGTCATTCGCAAGAAAATTTTCTGTTCCATAAGATATTGCATTGGCTTTTAAGTTTATTTGATTATAAGTCTTCGAAATGGAATGTCAAGTAGACGAAAGTGAGCACTTTCGGCACCTCAACTCGCATATATTTGCGTTCAATTGAGGGAATAAAGTTACCAAAGCTGCTTGATATTTGCGCAGTTTATGGCGAAGATGCAGTGAATTTTGACTAATTTGTTGTTATATAATAACAGAGATTAGAATATTTTCTTTTGAATGACTTATAACCTTTACCATTTTTTAAAAATCATCCCATGTATCGACAACATTGACCCTGAAAAATCTACGCACCATAAGTTTTTGTTTATGGCGTTCTCGAAGTTTAATTTATCTTCTGTAATGAGTAACGGAAATGTGGATGTTTAAACATAAGCAGAATGGTAAATGTTACACCGTGTGTAAAATGGCCACCTAAACCAGCCAATGAGAGGTCATAAGCCCTGTAAATGTCTAGACTTCTATATTACCTTCTCAATAATGTTTTCCCTCTCTGTTGCAGCAAATTTAAATCTAAATAACTCCCAAGGGAGGAAATCCAACCGGTCTACAAACATTAAGACATACTAAAAACACTGTTGATTAAACTAACTGGTAAAAGAAATATAAAAAAATAAATTATTTCCAAGCGTCGCCTCATAGGTGGTGAAATGGTTCAGCCAGTTGAATCTCACCCCCATGACAAACGTTTCAGCTCTTTTACTTCACAAAGGTTAAAAGATGAAAGGGTTAGCGAAATTAGGATGTTTAAACACAGGCAGAATAATGAATGTTACACAGTTCGTCAAGTGGCAATTGCAAGTCATAGTCATAAGCCCTGTAAATGCCTAGACTTCTAAATTCCCTTCTCAAAGGTGTTTTTCCTCTCCGTTAAAACAAATTTCAATACTGTAGTGAAATTGAAAAACCCGCGGTTGTTTTAAACAGAGCAATGGATCGTTAATAATGCCCGTTCACCGTTCAGCATTAGGTGCTTTATCTAAAATAGGAACCTTGTTTGGTTTAATTACTTTTATTTCTTAATTACAAGAAGCACTCGGCGATGTCGTTCTGGCCTTTGTCAAATTACCCATCCAATCCGGTCGCCCGACGGCTGTTAGCGCGACATAAAAAGACACTTAACAATATAAAAGTTCAGAATTCTTTCCAAGTATCCCACTCGCGCTGTGTTCCTTTGGAACTTAACCGTTTCTTAATACGGGCAACGATAATTTGATGCACGCTTGTATGTATTTAACTTAATCGATTTAGAGATGTACGCGTTACCGTGGCCGACATCTTGTAGGACGATGGTTCACGATTGTGATCAAATTTTATATTCAAGTCCAAAAGCTTCTTGGTTACCCGCCTCTGAGTAAATTAGTAAGTTATCTAAAATCATCACTAAACGTTTGAAGAAATAATACATTTTTACAACCAATTTGATTTTCAATATTATTAAGTAGTCCAATGGTTAGCTTAGTTAGCTCAATTTTCAACGTGGTTTTTTTTAAAAACGTGTTATTACATAGTTCCTGTACACTCGAACCCGCAAACAATTTTATTTATTTTCTTTTTTCTAGATTTAACGGTACAAGTACTATTTACAAACTTGCATATTTAATATTTATATATAGATTGGTATTTCGCACATAAAGATTATTATATAGTAAATGATACAAACTCAATAACTGAACACTAGATAATGTAAAATAAACTCAATTTACAAAATAACGGTTCCTTTTTTTTCATGCTGGAAGTTTGGTTTGGTTTAACTTGTTTGGTGTACTTACAAAAAATGGAACAATTTTGTAAGAAATTTTAATAAAACATTGTACATTATCAATTTTGCATTAATAATACCACATGCTTTTGGTTAATATTATAGTATTAAACTAGGAGCACATAAGTTAATAATGTTTGTTTTATGCTCTTGTAAAAACTTGTACGAGTACATACTTATACTAAAAAGCAAGACTTACACACGTTTTCGTGACGTTTTTCGTGACGAAAGAACGAACGCTTTTTCAGCATAATTATTCGAAATTTAAGGTTGTCACCTATAATAGGGCGTGATAATGGGGTCTATGTTTTTACATGGCCACGGTGTCTGACGACGGGAATCTTTTTGTCACTATCACGTCCGCAATTTCCAGGAATAAGTCACCAAAAGCTGTTGGAAATCTTTTGTCGAGATCACCGCTGATTGGATTTACTCATTGTGGCGAGTGGCCGAGAAAAGTGTAACGCCCTAGGGAGAAAACGACACTGTTGAGAGGACAATCATATCTTTAGTGCCGCATCCGTATGGGGCTACGGACAAAGCGCCGATACCAGATCAATCGATAAGTACAGCGGAGACGGCCAAGAAGTACTCTTTAGCTGAGAGCGGTGATTTGTAGATCTATAGATCCCGATGACGCCACAGAAGGTATCAATAGTCGAACCCTGGTAGTCACGGGCTGCCAATAATCACCCGCTGGGAGCTTGTCAATACACCGGCTATTGTCAGGTGATTCTTTTGTTCTTTGATCCTCACTTCAAGCGATGTCAATCACGTTTTCAGGCACAAGTCACTAATCAACCCAAAAAAACTAATTATTGAATTCAAAACACTTTAACCCTTTGTTCTCTGAATATAGATTTAGTTGAGTTTTTGAAATTTTTCTTTTTGTGTAATGTTATTGCTTGAATACGATTATATATATATATTTCTTTTTTTAGTTTCTAAACTCTATATATATAAAAAAGAAAAAATATACAGACTTTAATGCCCAGAGAATTGCAATATGCAAAGTTGTTTTTTTTTTAGTACGACATATTTTAAAAAGAAAATGAAAAACCGAAAAAAAATTTTTTTTTTTTTTAGAGAACTCAGTATTTTAGTAGTCAGATGGCAAAAGGGATCTCTAATTTCTTCATTTTCAACAAGTAAAATAAATATTTTAGTAAATAAAAATATAAAACAAAAAAAAATTGGACGAATAAAAAGGTAATTAATAATTTAAAAGTAGCAATAAAATTACATATTAGGGTTTGTAAAGTAATAGTAATTTTACACAACCAAACGGATGTAACTCTACGCAAAACTGATCCCTTTGAGTAATTTGTTAGAATTTATTACTTCAAAATAAGTTCCAAAAAATGTGGGAAAAACAGCACGAATGACGTTTTAGCGTCAAATTTGTACGCACTGTTAATGGAAGCGCAGTCGGCGGTCATAACGCGTGACGTCAAAATAACGTGTTACCAACTGCAAACCATTCTGTATATGTTCATTTTCAAACCCAAAAATTATAAATGAAAGCATGTTTTGTATGCATTGATGGTTATATTATTAGAATCGTAAAAATCTGCTTCAAATTTATACTGTTATTTTTACGTTATTCCCGACTTGTGAAAATACCCAATATACGACTCTTCTTGATAAATAAAAAAAGAGACGAGTTTTTAAATAGGGCCGCATTTTAATATCTTGCCAGATCCTCAAAAAAGAAGAGCAGTTCAAAAAATCAAATTTATTTTATTAAATATATGGCTTATGCATAATAAGTAACGCTTAAAATATAGTTACCTCTATCTGAGAGTTACGAATCGTTTTTTCAGTCATCGTTTTATTTTTTCAGATTCTCCGTTAGACCTCTCTATGTCCCTTCTCTCGAGGGTGCTTCTTCCAATATCCCCGCCCAGTGGAACAGAAGACGAGCACAAGTCTGTATCCGGAGACTCTTTAGCATCTTCAGCAGCCAGCTCTTCTGGAGACATTCTGGAGACAGCCATGACCGTCCACAGGTCACCCAAAGCCCGACCACTCAGAGGAGAGCGAGCCTTATTACCTTGTGAAGTCTGCGGAAAGGCGTTTGATAGACCATCATTACTGAAAAGGCACATGAGAACACACACCGGTAAGTAATACGCCTTAATTAAGTAAAATTAATTAAAAACTTAATTCTCAACATGACAAAGGCAGGCAAGAAAAAAAAAAGTTTTTTTTCTTCAATTAATTAATATACCGATTCTGAAATGTTGGATGATCTGTAGAATAGAACTTTTTTTACAATCTTGCCCATAAATTTCTGAATTATTACACATGTCGGTTTTATAAACATATTCAGTATATTAATTAAATTGGGATACGTTGCTTTGTGATACGTTTGTTTGCGTTGTTGCGTTGCGTTGTGGGTATTGTCAAACTCCGGACAAGGGATTCCCTAGTTTTAAACTCCGCTCCATCACAACTTGTTTCCTATTTTTAAGGCTGTATTCTGATAAAAAGTAAGAAAAATGCACGATTCTGCCATCATATAACGCCGTTTCTTGCGAAAATTTTAGTTTTACTTTTGAAAACTTTTTTTTTTCAACTCTTTATCTTCAAATCATTAAAAACAATTTACTTAAATACTTTGTCTTTATATGAGTCTCAATGTACCCAAGTTTGTTCTAAACTTCAAAATAGGCATATTCTGCAGGTCAAAAGTAATTATATTTTAGGTTCATTCAATTTTTGAGTTGATTTTTCTATCAGAAATAGGTATCTTTGAAAATATTTATAATTATTTTTTTTATTTTTTCAATGGCGCGAGTTTGTAAGAATTACGTTTTAAAATGGCAAAATCATATGATTTTCTACTTAATAAGGTTATTAACAAAAAAAATAAAATTGCACTAAAATTGATATGAAGTTTATTTTTTATATCAAAAATGTTAACACATAAAAATATTAAACGTTATGGGTTTTATTGCTGTCAAATTAGAGAATTTTTGTTTGTAAAAAATCAACTTAATTTTTCATACTCAATGCGTAATCTAAACTTTTATTTTTGCTTTACGAAATTATGATAATTTGTTTCTTATCTTCAGGCGAAAAACCACACGTATGTATGGTATGCAGTAAAGGATTTAGCACCTCCAGCAGCCTCAACACTCATCGCAGGATCCACTCGGGAGAGAAACCTCATCAGTGCCAACATTGTGGTAAAAGATTCACAGCCAGCTCAAATCTCTACTATCATAGGATGACGCACATAAAGGTAAATGCAACTCAAGTTATTTTTTGCTAAAATTAAAATTAACCGTTATCCAAGGATTTTATAAACTAAATTATAAAATAAGAAAATCGAATTTCATTTCATTGTTAATTAATAAATGGAAAAAAACTTGATAAATTGACATGATCTGTTAGCGGCGGTCTTTAACCTTGCACTAGATTTGAAATTAGTTCCAGAAAAGTATACGGCATTCAAAATTAATTTTATTTTTAAGAGAGTTCTACAAATATATTTGTAATCCTGCAAGTAATATCAGCTTTAAAAATAATGTACGTAAAGTGGTAAATATAAATGCATTTTTTTCACTTTGGAATAGCAAAAGCTTAAGTTTACTGCTAATGATACTATTGTGGATGGAATTTTTCTTCTTTACAATTTTTCTGAGACAATAATTATTTTTAGGTTGCTAAATGCTCTCTCGCTAGGCTACTGTTAAATCTTATGTGTAAACTACTAGATGATAATTCTAAATACGCTTACTGTGATTGTTATATTAGCACACTTTCCACTTCTTATGGTGTATAGGATACTGAATCCGTACATCAAAAGCAGCTTATGTCGATTGATAATTTATTACTTAAAATAGAGCAGTTGTATGCCTCAGATGCAAATTCAAGGATATTAAAAAAAATTCTTTGTGTTTTGTATAATTTTGTTTATCATTGGTGAGCTTATTCCTAAATATATTTTTTTATAAATCGGTAAATCGTGTAAATAGATTCACCTTTGCGTTTTGGAAATAAATTTTGAATTAATTTCTCTAAACCGACAATGTGAGCTGACAATGCAGCTAACAATTTATTAAATTTATTAATTTATCACAGAAAACCAACATGTAATGACACTGACTAAGGTGGTGGTGAGTCTTCTTATTTGTAAAGTTTGTGATCCGGAACACTGCAGGCACACACATTTCGTCTGGAGGCGGTGGATGATGATAAACGGCGATGGATGATAAAATGCTTGCGGTGTTGTGTGAGTTTAGGCGAAGTTATAATAACTTTCACGGCTAAAATAGCGAAATACTTTTGTCAATTCAAAGAGGCGTGCTTAACTTTCCGTCGAAAAAGCGAAGAGAGCGCGCGCCAAAAAGTCTAGCCAAACCAAAATGTCCCATCAGGCGTAGCGACCTTACAAAACCAAAATTAGCCAGAATCTACTCACATATGATTCTTCTGGATAAAATACATCGAAACAAATTATCGGCTCAACCACAACCAACAAATCAAATGATTAATTTTAGTTTCTATACGTATCTACCCATGGGAAAAAAAAAGAATAGCATTTGCAATAAGTGTATGTTTACAAATAAATTAATTTGTAACTAGCCTTCAAAAGGAAACAGGAAGTTAAAGGAGAGGAGTGTGTAAGGAAAAGAAAAAAAATGATTTTTAAGGCGCGATTTAAAGACACATACACAGTTACTGTAAAAATATTTGTGGAGATGATTCCACATATAAGTAGGTATACGAGTTTTAAAAGAAGGAGAAAAAAACATATTTGATAGTGGATTGAAGATGATTTCAGTCAAGCCACATAAATAAAATAAATGTACATATTTATATATTTAATTATATTGATGTTCTAAAAGATCAACACGGTACAAAAAAATGTGTTTAGACCTTTTAACGCCAAATGTATTAAATGAGCATGTCGCATTTGCACGTACTAAAACACAAATTTTTCATCTCTTCCTAAATCGCAGTATAAAAAAAATAATTTAATATAGTTACATAAAATGAAACATATTTTTTTTCCCGTATAAGCTTCATATTTTATTACATTATATTAATCTTAAAACTGTAACTTTTCAAAAAAAAGACAAACTCTTGTGCTCGGAGAGTGGCATATTTATTATAAGTGACATGAAAACAAAGACAAAAAAGCAGCTTGTCAAACTATAAACTGTTCTCATGAGTTAGCGTGTTTGTCTTCTATACCATCGATATGTGAGTTCATAAAACAGGAAATATTCTAGTCTAAAACTATATTTAAATAAATTTTTCATACACACCTTCCCAGAAATCGAACCCGAGAAATCTTATGATTGGAAAATTCACAATGTAAATATCCATAATATTTTATTTAAAATTTGTAATGCTCATTATTAATTTATGCAATCACTAACGTTCAAAAATACAATATCAAGCTAGTTCACCCGCATTCATCTAACACCATTCGGAGGATCGATGTATTGAAAAATACGCGTGTTGCTCTCAAAGAGCATTCCATTTAGAATGTACTCTACATGTAATCGGATTTAATTATTGAATATTAATAGCATTACTTAGAGGTTTCCTTACATACTTTATCGCATCTACTAAGATGTTGTTACCGCCACCGGGCTAATTAGACGGGTTCTGACTTGTACGAATAAACGACTTCAGTTTTATACTGCATCTGTCGGAAAATCAATCTAAATGGTGTACTCGAAAGAAAATATCTTACTCATTAGTGTAATCTTGATAATTCAATGTAGTTGCTACCGTTATTTACTAAGTAATATAAAATATATGAAGCCATCAAAAGATGTAACTTTTTTATTGCAATGATAAATTGGGAAGAACTCTCATTCCCTATAGAGTAAAGTGTGTGAAAAACTAAATATGGATTACTTTTATTCAAGGCAGACATTTTGACTTACACAAGACAAATATGACTTTGGTGAATAGATTTTGCATTAGCTTAATCAATTCGGACTCCCAGAGATACACTATTATAAGTCTCGATTTGGGTGTTTTAAGTTATGAAACTTTTTTATCTAAATTACATATGAAAATTATACAACTTTTTTATCTCTTTCTTCCGGAGAAGCCTTTGTATTATTCATTATATTATTTTTAATATATGGTGTAAAATATTGTAAAGTAATTAGAGTAAATTAAACAAAGAGTGTGCGCTCAACTAACTTTTTGTTTTAAAAAACAAATTATTTAAAAACCTACTAACATTTTTGACCATATGAAACACAACATAGTCGGATTTAAAATAATGCATTAGTAAAAGGTGAACGATACCAAAAGTATAAAAAATATACATGAAAAATAACATTTGTTACGTACTCTTTCCTACTGTATTAGGTAAGAGTGCACACAACCGTTTCTTGGTACAAGGTAAGAGTACGCATATAACACAATGTTAATTTTTCATGCACATTTACCTTTTAAATGCTCCAAAACCAATGTAATTAGGGCACTCATCATATCACTATGCTTCACATCTTCCGGTGGCTCAACGTAAACCTCTTTGCAAAGAGTTTTACGGAGGACTTACTGGCTTATTTGATCATCTGAACTATCAGGTGCTCACCGGTTTTTAATTTCTTTCCTGCTTTCTTTGATTTTGCACGTAATTTTTATTACCTTTCCTCCGTTTTCTTCTATTAATTCATGTTTGTAAATTTTTACATACACCTCATAAAAAATTCGTAGTCTTTATGGGCACCCATTTGCCGACAAAACCAAAATTATTCATAAAATGACATCTAGTAAAAAAAAAGGAGTTCACTTTAAAAAATCAAATGACCATTGAACGAAATAAAATAATACTCACACTTGCCAGAGTAGTTCTAGTCTTGTAACAGATTATTTATTTTTATCGATTTTTAGATCAAAACCACCAAAAAACATAAGTCGCTTTTATAAAAATAAATAAATGAAAATATAATTTTTATATGTTAAAACTTATATGTGTTTATATAATATGTATTATATTTTATTTACTAACTTTATACAATTTGTGGAAATCTGTTATTGGTTCTGAGTTTATACACTATATCTGTTTGTTTACTTTGAATATGTTTGTAGAACTGTTGGTTGGAAATGAAATAAAATAAAAAAATAAAAAAAATAAAAAAACGCAAATAAAATAAAAGAAAAGCAATCTAACAAGCATTTTTTTTATTTGAAAATTTATTTATAAACCCTTACGGATTATTACATTCATTTAACATAAAATAATATTTACATTTTTCATTTATACTCTGTTGTTCAAAATAATACTTTTTACATCTTTTGAAAAGTTTGTCTGAGTCTTTTGTTTAGTTTTGTCTGGTAGTTTATTGTATAATTTCAGTCCTTGGTTCATTAGTCTTGATTGTCCTTGTCTACGACATGTAAACGACATGCCAATTGATAGTTTAGACTATAGATAACCGATTATAATTGCAGTGTAAAACAGATTTCAAACGTGTTTTGAATAAATCGCCATGTGAACTCTTTGATGGTGCGCACTCTTTGCTCGCTTTACCCTCCATCTCATATTTTTACATTCAAATGAGCACGCACCTTAAAAGATATTTGGAAGTATAATGTCAATATACAAATAGTTACGAGCATTCACAAATTTGTATTTCGTTTGTATTGAAAAGTTTGTATTTCGCTCTCCTGAAAAATGGTCGATTCAGACATACCACAGTGTACATCTGGGAGTGCGAATTCTCGATAAATAAATATAATATTTGGCGATTATTTAATCAAGAGATGAAGATTAATTTTTCATTTCATTATTTTAGTCTGAAAATAGTACAAACATGAACGAATTGTTAAAAAAAATTAACGTTGAGTGCAAAAAGTTGGAAGTTTCACATATCAATAATAATTATTGAATAGTTATTAAAATATATATGTACTTAAAAAGACATTCTGAGCGTTTGATGGGTTACTTCTACAATAACATCAAAAGATACATAAATTAATGATTGAAACACCTGTAGTGACCATAACAAGAAGTTCCTAAGAATTCCGGTTAAAAAAGTATTGTATTTTAATGATTATCCTCACAAAGGACTCTAGGAACCCATATGTCGCGGAAACAAAACGTGATGACGGCCAAATTACGTTTTTTGTAGCAACAGACCAGGATACCTTTCATTTTGAATTCTGAATACGAATCGATGTTAGTTATGTAGGTATACAAGATCATTAAAACAAATGTTAAAAGGGAACTAAAAAAAAATATAACAAGTCTGTAAAAAGGTATGTTTTGTTATAGAAACTATGTAGATATGTTTTTATATTTTTTAAAAATTCTATGGTAATGATTCTTATTTTTATTCTTAGAGGTGGGGGTAGTGCTATCCTGACGTCACTATGACCTGTAAAGATCTATTGTGACGCATTCTTGTGAATAGTACTCACCCTCCAAGCCCAGGTCTTTGAAGTGCCTGGCTGCTATGTGAAAGGCGATAGTTCTCAATTTAATAAATAGCCCAATGTAATTACTATTAGGTAATTTAATAAACTACCTAATGGTCTGTCCTGACTTCCACATTCCCTTTTTAAAAATTTCCTCCGTCTCTGTTTTAATATGATAATCTCAATAACTTCTTAGGGGGCAAAATCCAGTCTATGTCTACAAATATTTAGAATAAACTAAAAATATTAAACCAATAAGCTCAATCGATAGTTTTTATTCAAATTCCTATGCAGTTTTATATTTTAAAAAAACATTTTAAGCATGTACATTGCACATACATAAGAATTATTTAAAAAAATATTAATTTAAAAAAAGAAAATACTAAATGAATAAAAATGTTTTATGAAGTAATAAATAATATTTCTGATAAAAATATCTGTAAAAATATATATTAACTATCTGAATAGGGAAGCTAACTCTTTAGATGATTCGCTAGCAAAAAATAAATTGTTTGCATATATTTATAACAAAATGTAAATTGAAATAGTAAATATGTAAATAATATATGTACCCATTAATCAATTAAATTTAAATATTTTTTATTCATTGAAAACATTCACATAAAAATATTTTTTTATAAAAATATTTTAACAATAATATTTATTTTCAGTAGCATCTAATGGTGCATTAGAAACTCAATTGCATATCTTAATCAAAATTATTTATCCTTACAATGCACTTTTGAAAGGATGTTGCTTTCGGTTGACCGTTGGTAATATAAAATCATCGCAACGTGTTCTCGCACCTGCACCACTGTTTTTTTCTGTATGCCACGACACGTGTTGAGGAATAACGATACCTGTATAAAGTATAGAGAAACATCTGCAGCTAAGACACAATGAAATAATAATATTACAAACTAAAGACATAAGTCGTACGGTGGTCATTTTAATGGACGTGAAATCGAAAACAATTAATTCCAAATGTAATAAAAAAAAAACAATTTCTCTAACGTAACGATGTTAATATTATTGATTTTTGATTCTTTAAAAAAAAGACATTAATAATTTGTAGCCCTCACCAAAGAAAATGGCTTAATAAAACTTCAGTATAAGTCGTGAATATTCTATCCTATTGAGCTCTGAAGATAGATTCAGTAGATTTATTGAATTTTTTCTCTTTGAAGTTTGTAAAGGAGTAGTAATTTTACACAGCCGCCCTTTGTGACCGCCTTTGGAAAAACTGATTCCCAGTAGTCATTTTTTAATGGGAATTAATTACTTCAAAACAGCCAAAACTATTTGAAAACGTCCAAATATGTACCAACAGTGATTAGTTACATCAAATTCTTTATTAAGTAAGAGAAGTGCCTTTGGTGCCTGGAAGAATGACTAGACAGGTGCCACCGTTTTGTAGCAACAATTCACGGACAGTGTATACTTGTAATGCCGTATTAAATAGACTTCATGAACTCGGCAATAGTTATTCCCACGTATCTGATATATTTAGTGTAGGGTATTGTTCCTATAGAACGAAACTTTTGAACTTTTTCAAAGACGGTGAATGGTAATTATATTTATTTATTCATGCATTTCATATCCAGTTTTTTGTTCACTTTGCCTAGCTGTGTGAAACAGTACTTATGATTTTCTTGTTGTTTTACTGTAGAGTGTTTTATTACTTAAATTTTCTACTGAATATGCTGTTTAATTTTTAGATTATTTTTTAAAATATGAATATTGTATAATTTGTTGTTTAATTTTTTTAAATTTTTTTATCTTGTTTTTAAAACTCATGTTTTTAAAAGAAAAAATATATTTGGCCAAATATGTTAATATTATAAATGATTGTTCAAGGCAGATTTGCCGTTTATGTTAATAAAATGAAATAAAATATATGAGTTATTTTGCACCTGGACAATTTTTTAACAACTTTTTGCAAAAGGTATTTAAAACGAGAAAAGTATCAACGATACACATTTTTTTTAGTTTATTTTGTGAGATTCCTTTTTGGAACAGCCTTTAATTTATAATACAAATCCGTTTTTCAGTTTTCACCATTTTTAATTATGAATTATGACCGGGTTTCGTCAAGACCGACATCGTCATAATTGGTGACTGTTAATTTTAAGTATACAGGACATAAGATTTTGGTCAGTCACCCAGCAGTATGACGATGCCAGTCACGATGAAACCCGGTCATTGGTAAACAGTTTTATATTAAAAGTGGTCAAAAATGAAAAACTTATTTGTATTATAAGATGATTTTATGCAAAAACTCATGTTGTGTCTTCAAGAAGAAAATATAAAGGATAATCCTTATGGATCGTAATTTTCGTATCTTCATAAAATTCAGTGGTTCCTGACATTGTTGTAAACATTCGCGTTTCTCGTTTTTTTATTAACAGAGCTTGCCTGTAAGTACCCGGTATTTTCTACCGCACCTGCTTTTTATTGCCCGCATGGATACAAGTCAGGTTGCATTTTAGTTCTGGGTAGACTTATGGTAAGTTAATGCATTCACATTTAGTCATAAAATAAGCTTACTTATTGCATCTCGAAGGCGCAGAAAACGTTGCAAAAGTTATAAAAATATAAATAAATGCATGAAGAAGATGCTTATCGAAAATTTAGATAAGTGTCCTCGATTCTCTCCTGAAGTAGCTTTACGCAAACACATAACAACGCTGTAATTGATTGGTTGTTCACACATACCTGTGACGTTTCGAAGTAGTATTTTTTTTTCAAACGTTTTTGCCGTACAACGTAAGATGTTAACGAAAACTTTTTTTTTCAAGAAATATTAGCGTTTTTATAATTTCCCAAATATTTAAATTTTGGTGACCATTTTTAACGAGTTGTGAGTAACTCACTATTAAAAAATGGAAATCAAGTTGGGTTAGAGTGGAATTCGAACCTCGGATCTCTGATCCGTGAGTCCGCAACACTAGCCACGGGACCATAACCCGACTTCGCCGTACAATTGAACGTAGTTATGCAGAAAGCAGCCAGCCATAGAAAAAATAAACTGAGATAATAGCACTTTTATAAAATGATAGAATAATTCAATCTACCCAACAGTTGGAATGTTTTTGACTTTGACCAATGATAACCAATAGATACATTAGTTTTTTTAAATTACAAACAAGAATCTCATTAAAAATTTGACCAGTTTTATTGATTTTTAAAATATAGTCAGATTTTCCTAGTGTTGTGGGGTTTTCTGCAAATTGAGAAATGCCGTTTTTGTGAGCGACACTATTTTCAAAAGTGATCATTACCGGTTTTTTGTATGAAAACAGTCTAGCCGTTTTTAAAAGAACATAAAATTGACCTAACTGCACCCGATAACACCAATATATCATCTTTTTAAATTGTAGACTGGCCGCTTTCTGCATAACTACGTTCAATTGCTCCAATTTTTACCGCGTGCACTAAACTTCCGCATTTCGGAATGGAAATATTGACCTGATCAAAATAATATTTTCTTATCAAGTACCATTGTCTATAAAAAAAATGGCAGTTAATTTGAGGCGTTCGGCATAATTTCAAAAATATAGTTTCGCAATCTTGCCGCCCATAGTGTCTCGCGGCCGACCATTTCCGCCCCCAGATGTCTCCCGCTTGTGGTGGGGGAAGAGTTATGGCATCCGATGTTATGGGCGGCTGTGACTTATTCTGTCCTCAACACCGGCAGCTGTCTCGTGCGTCTACCGAGATGGGGCCGGATTTTAAACTGCTGAGTTATGCGTGTGGTACCCAAGTTTGCAACACTCGACTATACTGGCAAACGAGAACCATTTGACGTACTCCTACATGTTATACTAAAATGATTAATTCAATTTTGATGAATTAAAAGTTATAAATTCAACATTTTGAATATTTAAAAATTAATGCTATTTAATAATATTTTAAAATTTTAAAATCAGGATAATATTTTTACTGAAAACACTCGGTGAAAATCAGCACACAATTGACAATAATGACCGGCCGAACCAAGTATTTTAACCTAAACTGAAACTTATTTAAATAAGTTAAAAGTCACTTCAAAACGCCCAAAAACAGGAGTTTTTATTGTTAAACCTTATAAGTTAATTGTAATAAGTGTTTAATAAAATTCACAGTGAAATAAAAGGCATATTCAATGGTTCGTTGTTATGTTATACTAGTACACACAACTTATATCACGTCACGAGCCATAACATGCACCCGAGTACAGCCGAACGTAATCCGACACATCCCGACCGCAGGTTTCGGATGAGTTGATGTTTCGGCCAATTTTTGACCGAAACAGTAGCCGAAACTCGTTTTATTGGCTGAAATTTGCCGAAACCGAAACCAAAACTTCAGTCGCCTAATAATCAAGAATAATGATTTGTTAATTTAAGAGGAAAATAATTTTGTAATTCGAAATTATTGTGCAATGCATTTTTCATTTTATTTTTAATGATTTGTGTTCGCTTTTGGAAAATACTTTACGTCTACGAATAAATGCAAGTGATTTCAGGTGAATAATTGTAAACAACAGGTAAAAATAGTATTACATATGATGCATTAAAATTTACTAATTAATTGTCATAGTCTATGGAAGGATTTATGTTTATTTAGACCATCCCAATGCAATTTTTTTTCTACCATGCAAGACCACGTTTTCTTAAATTGCAAGAGTCCTCGGGTTCGATTCCCGACGATAGTAAAATATTTAATTTAAAATGAAGTTCTTACCCTAGACTATTTCTATATTCCTGGACTGGCACCTGAAGCGTAAGACTGATCAGCTTACCTCCATGTAACAAAAATGATCAAGATACGCTGCGATTGATGAACTTATGCAGTGCCCTATGCACCATTAGTTGCGGAAAGAGAATGGTGATAATAAAAATACTGACTTTAGCAGAAATTAGTTAAACTTAGGGTGTGTATATTTTATTCGAAATACGCTACATATTTAAAATCGAAGATTTGGTAAATATATATTATTTTTAAAACACTTTAAATAGTACTACGTAACTGAATGCCAAAGTAGATAAATCTTCAAGCTGTGTAATAATATTCTGAATTTTCGGTTGTTGACTGGGTAGTTAGTATATCAACAATGATGGAGTGAAAATATCGCTAGCAGTAATTGAATAAACCACCCCCATAAAACGAGTCTTGTAAAGTAATATTCAATGCCGACTTGTCCACTCCATAACTAGTTCCTCAACACCTCGGAATGTTATTGATAGTTGACCATTGTCATAATTATTTCCTCGCTTCACCTGCTTGCACTTCGAGAAAAAACGTCTTTGAAAACCGGTAGCCGCTCGCATTTTGCATTTGAATAATTGTAAATTAAAATAGTTTATCTCAAATGTGCGCGAACATGTCGGATGATTTATTGCTCTTTGGTTTATTCTGTGAATGGTGATGTGTTGTCGTCTCTAATTTACAGCACAACATTGACTTAAGTTTGCTTGATCGATTGAGCTTAATTTAATAGTGATATTTTATCACGGCTTGTATATTTTTCATTAAATTTAATGGGATAGCGAGACTTTCACATTAGAGTTTTTGCGGAGAGAGATAATTGGTATTCAATATTCAATAATAAAAATTGATCTCTGTCATAAAACATTTCCAAACACGAGCGAGTCAGTTTGTTCTCGTGTAAGTGGAGTCCTTAAATTAAAGCCGATATACCTAAAGACGGAAAACAGCGTTCGCGTCGGTAATAAACACACCACCGCCATTGGAAAAGTGTCAGTTATCCATTATCAGGATACTATGAATCTCCGAGAGGTCGTAGGAAATCCACGAGAAACTCGAGAGTGATGCGCGTCTGTCAAGCAACAGGGGTATTGTCTCATCTTGAGCGGCTGACAGCTTCGGATGGACGCGAACGGGAGGTGAAGGCGAATATCCATTCCACGGCGGTACTCTCGATACCGGGAGCACAGAGACTCGGAGATGTGCGGTCACATTATTTGTATAACGTCATGTACACTGTCTAGTACAGTGAGCATTGATAGCGAAGAGGTCGCCGAGAAGCATGACTATTAGACTGGCGGCGACTGATCCCCGATAGAATTATACGTCCGGTGCTGGATTATGTATGGCCTGTTACTTGTGGTGTATTGAGGGTCTCTTACAGCAAGTATCAACACGTGCTCTGCATATCTTCAATACCATAAACTAACTTTTCTCATATTTGCATTAAACTAACTGTAATAAATGATTGATTGCGTACATTTTTTTCATAGTCACGTGCGAGATTGGTAAAGTTCAAAAGTTATTTATTGATGATACGTTATTTATTCAAACAGTAGAGTAGTGGTATCTCAATATAATATGTTATTCGATTGTTAAGAAATCAATATATCTATGAGAGTGTTCAATCTTTTCAAGCGAGAAATGAAAAATAGTTAGTGTACAGGCAAAAAACTCGTCCATGATATAAATCCGGCGTTCAAACAGTAACCACGAACAGAAGCCGACAGAAGTTACATTATAATATAGACATGAAAATATGCGTCACTATTGGGATGCTGTGGAGACCAGAAATGATGTTGATAAGAAATGAATAATCGAGTGTCAAGATGGGGTATACCTTTTCTTTAAATGATTATCATCGCGGTTGTGTTTCAGCTCTCCGTCATTTCATTTCAGTAGCTGAGCGTTTATGAATAATATTAATATATTTGAAATAAAATAGAGCAAAAAGGCGCCCATAGAGCGTGGCATGTTGATACAGTTCTTGATTAAACAGCAGCGTATTTTATTTTGTTGCATCTCGGAAACCATTACATCAGAATGCAACCCAACTAATTTTAAGGCTGATTTACTAGAGTTGAAAATGCGGTAATGTGGAATAAAATCAACGTCATTGTAAAAAATCTTAACCTTATACGTACTTTTATAGTAAATTGATAAAAAATAATACGACGGTATTTTCGTATACGAGAGCAGAATCTTCCGTAATTCCAACAACAACAATTCCAATTATTTTTTATTATTTTTAAAACCTGTAAAATCTGAACCCAGAGACCATTTCTTTCGTTCAACTCATATTTTATTTACTTACGCTCTGATACTTCATTTTCGATACAAGACAGTAATATTTTCTCACACGGTAATGTCCTTTTGTTGCAGAGGACAATGGCCAAAACGCCTTTGATACAAAGGCGGTCAGTATAAATTAACCAGTTAGTTACATGTGTGGTATAAGTACGGGCGACAGTAGGCAGTATGCAGTAGGAAACGCACAAGAGCCAGGTGCCTCCTACCCCTAGCTCGCCGTCTGAGCTCACCGAAGCGTGTTTTCTCACGATACACAATAAGAAGGAAAAAAGGCATTAAACAAATTACGCGTCTTATGGGTTTAAGGTCACAATACAGCCAACCCGTGTAGGTGCCCCCGCACTCGAGTGTGACATCATAGTAGTTTATTATTTATTAATAAGTACGGGTAATATATGTTCGATTAAATATATATATGCCTATTATATTCCCATGAGTTACGAAATTTCAATTTCAATCAATTTTACTTGCCGCAACCAGCATTAAAAACCAATAATATTTATTTATGTATTAGAAAAATCACATAAGCCAAATTACAAACAAATATTCTACTTAAACACTAAGGATAAATCAACCACGCGAAGGAGTGCGGTATAGCGGAACAATTGAGAGGATCTATCAGTTGCTATATAGGCAATATATTATATTGGGTGTTAACGTGACTTGTGTCTGTTTTTTTCAAATTCAATTTTTTCAATTTTTTCAATTTTATCATTTTTTTCAATTTTTTTCAGTTTATTTATTCATATAAATGTAGATTACAGAATGGAATATCTTAATTCGTACATATATAAATAATAAAAACAATAACGTAAATTTAGGGATTTAAAAAAATAACACATAAGTATACATTATATAGAGAATAATATGTTACAAAAGTTAGAGAATCTTGGAACGAAAAACTCCCTCAGAGACGTGAAAAATGTCAATGTCCAAAGTAATATTGTTCAACATAGAGATAGCCTTTCCAACAGGCATAACCATTGGCAGGTTGGTCCTGTATATCGGAATGTGAAACAGTCTATGCTGACGCTGTCTGAGGTAATGAAGAGGGCACAATTAAAATACAACAAATTAGCCAATAATGCATCATCCAATATTATTTTTTTAACAAATTAGTCAAGAATTCATAGTATTTTCATCGTACACTGCACGAATACCGCGAGCAGCTTTGGCAGTTTTATTCCCTCGATTGAAAGCGAACGGAAGGAGGCGTCGAAAATGTTCACTTTCGTCTACCTGACATTACATTTTAAAAGATTGTAATCAAACAAAATAATATGTGTAACATAAAGACAAATGCAACATCTTGTAGAACGGACAGTTTTCTTTGGAATGACCTTTAAACTTTACCATTTACCTTAAACACCTAATAATACTTACAGTTATGTTTTATTTTGCACTAGCTTTTGAGTTTCAAACAGTAAATTTTTATATTAAAATACTACAATTATTATCATCAAACACTTATCCACACCCGATGATGCATAGGGCAATGTATTGGTAAAATAAATGCAGCGTATCTCGATCATAATATAGTCGAGGTACATAAAACATTATAGTTTTTTTTTTTTTTTTTAAAGAAATATTTACGTTTTTATGATTTACCCAAATATTTCATTTTGAGGGACATTTTCAAAGAGTTGTAAATAACTCACTATTAGAAAATGGAATCAAGTTGGGGTAGAGTGAGATTTGAACCACGGACCTTCGGTCCGTGAGTCCGAGACACTAGCCACAGGACCTCAACCCGATTTATTTTAGTGAACATAGTAGGTTTCAGGAAGGTAGAGTGACTACTTACGCTTCAAGCGCCTGTCCAGAGTCAGTGAAATATTGCAGTGAACAATACAACACCCAACAGAAATAAAATGCTGTTACTTTTTAAATTAAACTAAACAAATTTGGTTTAAAATATGAGCCACCCGCTGATCGAAATTGAAACAAGTTTTTTTTTATATTCACACGTGATTGATTAATTATTTAAATACGCTTGAACTATTGAGCTTCGTCAGTTCACATGACCGTAATGTGATTATGATTCCTTCCCTCATGTCAGGAGTTGGGGGCAGAGTCAGCCAGCCATCCGTGAACACCTTAAGAATTATATCTTACGCAATAAAGGTGAACCTTAGACCCCAGTCCGTGAAAACACACATGCTCATTTCCCATAACGCCCCACCTATCGTGTTAACGATCGCATTAATGTCGGAATTTATGAAAACATTATAACCATCTTCAGATAGTAAATTGCAGATTTATTAATTACAGGGACTGAAATATTTTTAATTATGAAAACTGTATTGTTGTTTGGTGAATTGAATAAATAAAATAATGCGCATACTGCTCTTTACTCGATAATAACAAATACCTGCATACCACCTATTCTCCTCAGTTAATCATACTGCGGAGAGACCATAATACCCTCGGATTTCTGTTGGCTGAACTTCATAGTCCTAACGCTCTTTTATGCCTCAGTGAAAAAATTCTTAAAAAAATATCATTTTATCTATATACGAGTACTAGGCAACGCCTGATAATATTTTTCAATGTTTATCCTTTGTTTACAAAAATATTTTAAGTTTGTCTAAATTTTGTAAACAAAATGGAATTTATCTATTTTTACTATTTATTTAACCTTTTGTACATAATGTTACTTAAACATTGGCAGGCTTATTTCCAAATGGCTATTTCTTCCAACCAACCAATAAAATAATAGTTTTATTTTTATAATTCAAGTTACAGAACATATTCACTAGAAAAAAAAGATTAAAAAGCTAAAGATATATAAAAATAGAAATAAACGTATTTGTTTATAAATTACCTTAAATCAAAACTATTACTCAATGGGAAAAAAGGAAAAAATAGGAAAGGGGATAGAGAAAAAAGGAAAGGAGGAGAGATTAAGGAAGAGAAAGGAGATGTTTCTTCAGACGTGATTTAAACAGAGATAATGTAGTAAAATCTTTGATTTATCTATTGGTCTATGTATTGAAACAAAAAAAATGAGTAGGTACCAGCATAAGTTACATTGCAGTGAAGTTTAATAAATGACTGTATTTTGATCTTAGCTCTCTATAAAACGGTCTAATAAAGTTTTATTTTTATGATTTTTCTATTCGAGCACTTCTAAGAAATAGGGCCTAAGAAGGACCCTAAGTTCACACGAGAGTCAAGTACCGTTTACTACACTTGTAATGGGGAAGCACATAAGAATAATAACTTAGCCGCTTCAGTGACCCGATCCTAATAATTACAGCGAACTCATGAGGTGAAGGTAAGGAAAGTAGACCGAGACCAAAGAACGTGTGAAAATATCCTTATGAACTTTCATGGAATCATTCGCAGTAAAGTGCTCTCAAATAATTACCATTTGAAATCCGCTTTTTCAACAACGATTACCATAGTGAATTAAAAAATAGTTAATGGACTAACGTATCCGAATAAAAGAAATAATACGTATGCGTCAAATAGATCTAGAACACTGAATAAACAATTTTAACTTGATGTTTGCACTAAGTAAAAAACCTGAAAAATGAATTCAGGTGCAGATTAGTCCACCCAGTGGTTTATTGAATAGTGCATTTGCCTGTATCTGAGGTCTTGAGTTAGATTTTTAGTTAGACCTATGTAAAATATTTATGTATATGGTGTTTTTTTTGTAGAAAAAGAATGAGAAATACTAAATACAACTAAGAAAATAAAGCTAGAATACTTTACATATTTTATGCGAATAGAGGCTTGAAATAGTCTTCGTGGTTTTTGTAACTGCACGAAATATTATCACAATCCAATAGAGTAACAGAACAAGACGTATTTAAAACATCAAATCACAGTATATGAAGAAAAACTATCAAAAATATTCATGTATTTTTTAAGTTTAGTAATATTTTGAGTGCGTAGATTTTCTCAGTTACCGTTATCAATATGTATCTTTCTTGGGTGATCTTGTGTAAATTGAATTCGTTCCGACGTTTCTGCTCCCATTGTATGAGCCATATTCAGGGTAAACTGTATGTTTTGTAGAAAAAGTATCTGTTTAGTCATTTTTACAGCGTCGCGGTCGGCAGTAGACTTTATAGACACAGGACATCTTTTCGCCTTCAATCCAAAGGTTTGGCATAATCCTAAAAATTTCAGTGGCGAATAATAACTGTAATTGTTATAAAAATGTCATGGAATGCGCCCACTGCTCACTGTGGGACGGAGAAAATTACAAGTACAAAAATACATATTTTTTAAACAAAACACACAGTTTACATTGAAGATGGTTCCTGCAATGGTAGCTGAACGAATCTAACATGCAAGGGATCACCCAAAATACAGGCATATTAATATTTTGACATTTACGTGACTTTTCGTTTTTATTTATTTATTTCAAAGAAACAAACAGTCGACAGTGATATAATAACAACAAAAATACAGTTTAAAGACAGACCAGCGAAGTTTCTAAATAAGAATTATACATATTATTAAATTGTGTTAAAACAAAACGGTGTGTTTATGTGTATTTGTATGAAAGTAACTGTAGATGTGTGTGTAAGTGCAGATGGAGCAAGTGTTCAGGTTTTAGGTTCATTAGGCGATTAGTTTTAAGTTTACCCCTCTGTACATTTAAAAGCGAATTAAAAACGGGACATTTCCTTAAAACCTTCAGTACATGTTTAAAATAGTAGTAAAATATATATTAAGCTCTGAATATTTTTGAAATATTGTATCATTATGAGAAAACAAACTTTCTCCAAATATAGTTTCTTGTATATTTTAATTGCATAATACATCTTTCTCACACTATGCGGGGTTTATTGTGAAGCCTTAATTCACTTGGAATTCACAAAGTGAGACAACGTCATTATCAAAGCACTTTAATTTCTGTTTCATTTAAGTTCCCAAGACGTCGGCTATTGTTTCCGTATGTTTATTAGTTCCCAAAATTTGTATCGTCTTAATTTTTCCAAGTCAGTAATTAAATATTTTCAAATGGTATTTTGTTATTGAAGTTAAAAATATTTTATTTAAAAATCTCGAAAAACATACCTCGATTGAATTAAAACTGAATTTTTGGATGAGGTCCTAAAACATATGGATTTTTTAGTGAAAATAGAGAATGACCTGTTTTGATCCAGGCGTGCTTGGCGAGGCAGGTAATTATTTGAAAAACTAAATCATGTCAAAGATAACTATTCCATTCAAGTTTATCACTAGCATTTCACTAGCTTTTAACTATTTTATAAATACGATTTGATATTACCGATATACTACATTATTATACATTTCCTAAAGTCTTGAGTTGGATATAAATGTTCTTATCTAAATGTTTTTATTTTTACATTATATTATTATGTTTCAGTGCGAATAAATGAAATGAAATTATTAACATATAAACAAAGAATATTTTACAATACAATGATATTTGTTCATAAAACTATAAACTCTAATAATAAAAAAAGGATTTTTGAAAAAAATTGATCGGAACCAGCATGAACACAATCACAATACTAGAGAAAAGAACAAAATTAGACTTCCATTTAGGAAAAAGGCAAAGTCACAAAATTCAATTTTATTTAAAGCAATGAAAAAGTATTACGAAATGGAAAAAAATATTTATGAAGAAAAAAACATTTCAAAATTTAAAATAATGGTCAAGACATATGTGATAAACAATTTATAAATTAAATATATTTGCAATGTTATTATTAGAACACACATAACAATATGTATGATATGTGTGCCCTATTTTAAGATTTAAATAAAAAAAATAAAAAAATAAGATTTAAAAAAAAAAAAAAAAATCAAAAGAATAAAAAAATATTTTTTGTGTTAATTTTGTAACAGGAAATACATAAGTTAAGAAGCAATTCAGCTGTGGTGATTTAAACTCGTGGGAAAAAGTGGAATATTAAAAAAGATTGTGCAATGTTTATGGATAAATTTGGATAATTTTCGTACTCGACCGGTCTACGACACGAATATTATGAATCTTATATAAATAAATTATGACGGCTCATTATACATGCTTAGAGTTTAAACGCGGTAACTCTTTTATGGACTATGTTTTTGTACGTTTAAAATTACTACGAAAACTAGTCAAAACACCATGTGAAGGGCAGTGATTTGACTCCAAATTACATCTCTAATTTATAAACAATTATCTCTCGTTATATTGATTTGACTTATGTTGTTGAAATAAGCTCGCCTTGTGTGTAATTAAACCGACTTGATTATTGCAGCTACCACAAATTTATAACCTACCAAAAGCGAAAAGTAACTTTAACGCGCGTCGAATAACTCTCGAAAGTAGTACTTAAAATACCTTCGGTAATAACTGAAGAACACGATTTACGATTTTACTAGAAACACTCACCCGAAATGATTTAGATTCGAGATTATACACCTGCTTCGCTGTTTGAGAGAAGATATGCAAATGATGTTACCGTATATTAGGCAACCTGTCGATTGATTGATCCAAACCCGTTTGTCGATCATTTCGAATCAATCACCTTTCTTTACGAGCCATCTCACTCGGCACGTTCATGTTATCATAAGGAGAGCTCATTTAGACTATGTAACCGGAAAGACGATATAAAACACACAAGTCTGCCTCGTAAAAAACTGTCTCAACACAACATACTAATCAATCTTGAGCAGTTGATTGAACTTGTAAAATAATTCTCTTTTATATTTCACGTATTCGAATAATGTTGATTTACGCGTTTTCAGCTCGTTTCGTATAATAAATGTATGTTTTAGTCATCATTTTTGACAAAACTTTGAAATAACAGAGTAACAGTTGTTAGAATAGTGTAATAAAATCAAGTGGTAAGACGTGTTTTATACCTTTTAATAGACATGTTTAGCTGTTAAATTGTGACAAATCCCACGTTTAGAATTAAACACAATAAAATTAAGAAAAAAATATTAAATCTCAATCTGAAACCAGCACAGAGGCACACCTCGTAAAAATGGTTTACACGGTCGTTAATTTTAACTGAACGATCAGGACTCCCGATAAAAGACATTCGGTTCTAAATCAAATAATGAACTAAAAGTCATTTTACTGTAAGGAAATCATTAAGATTAGTACTTTTAAATAATTAAATAATTAACGTTATTTATTCGCATCATTTTCAAACCACGATAATAGCAATGGAGGTATAGAAAATTAATGTTGTATTGGAAGGCTTTCAGAATTCAGAATTAAAGAACCATTTACAGGAATTTAGCCATTTCCAACCATATCATTATAAAGCACACAGAAAGCCTCGGGGTGGAGTTAGTAAAGTACGGGAGCGCGCCATTGAGCGGAAGACTATTAATCATGGCTCCATCTTGAGATCAGATTGAAATGCGGCTATTACCAGTTGCCATCGTCGGCCTGAACCACTTCTGCATATCGGATCAGGACAATAAAGAAGTTCTATTCAATTTGTCCGCTATTCGCGATTTCTACTGAACAGTTCAACTATTTATTTTCCAGAAATAATTGGCCTCGTTAAAACATTGAACGAATCCGAGGCGTAATATTGTTTATTTAGGAACTGCGTACAAGCTGTAGAACGTTGAGGATTATCTACGCGTTCTGTGGATCCGAATAGATACCAATTTGTCCCGGCCCATAAACATTACAAATTGCTTTCTCAGATTAATAATAGGCTCCTCGTCTCATCACCTTCGCGGGGTCGGCGCACAATCGACTGCTAAATAATCCAACGTTATCAGAACAATGCAGGCAGCATTATGCGGCCACATCACTTCATAGGGATAAATGACCGAATTCTGAGAAAAAAGGATGTTTGACACTCGATCCAAACAGCGATCGGTTCCGGCGCCTATAGAAGTAATCGAAAATTTTCGGTCCTTTTGGGCGCAGTACGCGAAGTAATGTGGCGGTAAAAACACGATATAGATCGTCAAATAATCCAAATACCCCTTCAGCGCATACCAGTTACAAAAAAAGGTAGTCTGAATCCACGCATCTCCCAAACCATCATATAAATGAATGAGCTCTTTTGAGTACGGTAATCAGAATCGGTAGCTACTGTCGGGGCCAAAAGACGAGAATGGGATGTTTTGTGTTCAAAGGATGATGTTTGATAGCTGTTAAGATTGAGAAAAAAAACAAATCACACAGTGGAACACTGGTTAAGGTCTTCTATAATGACTCAGGTAAACTGAGCCAGCTTGTGTAGTCTACTACTAGATGTTTACCCAAGGAAATACACAATACGGCCATTGTAAAGACACGAGTCGTCTGGTAGATAAAAAACGGATAAATAATAAACAGTTTCCTCTCAAATAAATGCATTTTAAATTTAATTGGGACACTAAATTATATCAATAAATTCAATTTTGCTTCGATATGCCCATTCTAAAATTAAAGACTTCCCACTAAACCAGAAAGTTCTCCCGTGTTATTTATTATAGGTATCATTAATAAAATGTTTATCTTAGCTTCTGTTCAAACGTGTTGCCAATATTAATATCTTATTCAGTGACAGATGTTTGGTCCACGATGACTTTTTGCATAAATGAATATTTAATATCTCCATGCGACTAAAATTGTCGAGTAGGTACACTACGTAAACGTGGTAAAAATGGAAATAAATATCACCGAATGCAATCTAACAGTTTTACTTATGTATGCACTGTTACTATTTTTTTCTGCTAATTGTTCTTGTATAAAAAAAATCAGAAGCTGAGTAATTATTTAGAAGCTCAAAGCGGCAATTTTATGTAATAAAATTTATGCTTTCATCGTTTCATAAATATTTTCTTAATTCTTTGTAAATCTTATAGAAGATATCGCTTTACAATGCAAATGAGTTTTTTAAAATTCACTTGACATCGATAAATTAGATGATAGCATTTAATAAAAAGTTAGATAATAACAAAATGACGTTAATTACCATGTCTTCTGATAAACTTTAATTTATGTTTTGGTCATTTTTTCGGATATGGAATAAATAATTACGTGACTTCAAGAAAAAGGTAAGAATTCCCACAGTTAGGATATAATTTGATACTTACAAATGAGCGTAGCAAACTTGAATGTCGGAATGTCTTCATTTGAATGCTCGTCCTATAAATAATCGGCGTTTCTGGAACTCCGGTGATATATTATTTCATTTTGGTAGCATTCCTTACATGCTGTTTATGAAACGTTATTTCAGTAACGTTCAAGCGAGGAAACAGGTAGTTAATTGCTCCCGGCAATAATTTAACCGAATCGGAGCATTATTTTGATCGAGCGATTACTCTGTCGTCTACCGTTTTAATTTCACATTTGACTTTGGCGTTATAAAATGGTCTGGACACTTAAACTAAATCGTTAATGCGACTTTGATGATAATACGAACTACTTGGAAAGATCCATTGGTTTTGTTACTGAATATGGACTGAAAATTTGCATTTCATTAGCATACGAACCGATCGCAGGATGAGATGTACCAAATGTTGTATCATGTTTGGTTTTATTTCCGTTCACTCGCTTGTACGGTGTACTGGTAATGATCGCGTAGGATTAGTGCAATTTATATCATTCTTCACGCTTTTATTTGACAGAATCTTAATAACAGAGAAGTGGTATCGCCTGCTACAGGTCGCTTGATTTATTATTGTTTGTACGATTAGTAACAACATACGCGATAGATTAGAAAACGGAATATATAACCTATACCGTGCATAATGTGTTTCAATGGGCGGTTCGGTAACGGAAAGGGGCGTGATATAAAAAAAAATGCTTTCCTTATATTTTTTTTTGTTTCAGGAAAAACCTCACAAATGCACCCTCTGCGCCAAGTCCTTCCCCACTCCGGGAGATCTCAAGTCACACATGTATGTACACAGCGGATCTTGGCCTCACAAATGTCATATATGTTCAAGAGGATTTTCAAAACACACCAACTTAAAGAACCACCTCTTTTTACACACGGGTAAGTCAACTATCTATTTGTAGTCACTTTGAGTAATTAATTAGTATTAAAATAGTATATTGAAGCGAATCATTCATAACTCAGATTCTACAGATATGCAAAAAAACAGATTGTAACGGTGTTTAGATTAAGGAATAATAAGTAGGTCTGTTTTAATATATTATGCCTTCGGTGTTTTGAAATAAAGATAGCGAGCGGCAGATAAAATTTTAAAATATAATAACTCTTACTCGATAACCCACGCCGATAAAACAAGAACTACAAGCTATTAATTTTGGAAGCTTCAGTAAACACGAGGTATGTTATCTAGAAGCTGGTCACCGTAATCTCGGAGAATTTGGCATCGGTGGAGACAATTATACATTACGAGAGCGAATGAGCGGCAGTACTGACAATTTATTCAATCAAAGTACGGCTCATATGGGGTGGACGGGTAACCGAATGAGATCAGCCAGTTCCGCCCTTTACGGGAGCTTTCAAGCGCCAACAATCGGTCGCGTTTCAAAAACGGCATTTGCCGCACATAATTGGCATTAATAAAGAGCGAAGCCGCGTTCTCCCTTGACACGATCTACTGCCTAATCAATAAACTGCTAAACAAAACAATGAATTTAAAGAAGTGTATCATACCAAGAAAGGAATGAAGCGTATTGCTGTCAATAATGCCAATCGTAGTAAATTTAAAACAACTTATTGAGACATTCCATAAAATCTCTGATAGCTGTATTTATAAATGCCTAAAATTACATTACTCATGATAATTAATTTGTTATCACGTGTATGCATAGTTTTTAAAAATTTATTATACACAATCATGATTACGAATTTCAACACTTTAACACAAATATTGCGTGCAAGAAAATATTATGTTTAACAATGATAATATCTAACAAACGTACGCGGATATTGGATGGAATATAATAAAAAAAACATAACATCATATCAATAAAACGTTAAGGCAATTAATCGACAATTATTTCGGTATTTTTATACCTACTTAGCAGTAAAATTTTTAATTGTTATATCGCATTTGATATTTGTGTGTCACCAACGCTAACGTTTTGATCACTTTATAATATTAATTTATACGCCGTGTTTCCATACTGAACTAGTTTTAAAACGCTCGGTAGCTTCAACTGCAGCGTAATTAATAAATGTTCTCTTCGATGTCTGTTTTGATCAATGTGCAATAAATAACCTTGAACGAGACCAATATAACGTAAAAAAAGACACAATAATCTATTCAAACTACTAGATTAATAAAATCAATAAAACATGGACAATTTGCGTACTTAATTCATTGCAATTATACGAAAATAAAATTAGATGTCGGTGCATTTATGGATACGTTAAATGATATACAATTAATAATACTAATATCTTGATAAAAAAACCCATGTATGAAAATATAAGACCACCTACATATTGTCAAGACTCCTGATATTAATTCAATTTTATTTATTTAAATAACTCCTTGATGATTTTCTGAATATTTCAGTTTACTGTTTACCATATTAATGTGCCATATATATATTTATAATAAATGAAAAATTATGTTTCTGATCCTATATTTGTGGTGATATACTCATGTGTGTCAACTAATTGCTAGTCCTATCTCAACACAGGACTTTTAGTCCTATGGAGTTGGGACTTACATATATCTCAAATAATGTACAGTAAACTTTGGTATGTAAATAAATAAATGTTCATATTGATATCCTTATCTATCTATAAACGTAATAATTTTATAACAATCCGTTTATCACGCGGTATTTTTATAAATAAATTACAGTTTTTTGTCCAAATCCAACAAGCTTTTAAAATTATCCAATAGGTATTTGAATGGACCAAAATTAAGAATTTGTCAATTGTATATTTAACTAATATTTAAGAAATTACTGCTTCTGCAAAAATGCTGTAGTATTAAATACAATAAACTACTGTATTTTTTACATCTTTAATTTTTTCTACTTACCGGTTTCAAAGCTACACAAGCTTGTTTATTTATTTATTTATTTATTTATTAACGGACATAGTCCATGTATACAATTTATAAGGTTTAAATATTACAATAAAAGAGTAGTTTAAAACATTTAAAGAAAAAAGAAAGAAGCATTGACAAACATAAGGGACATCGAGACAAGATCTGGACTATTTATTTAGTGCTCGTTTAAATCGTTGTAAACTTAAACCAAAAAAGTCCAGATCCTGTCTTGAGTTAACAATACGACAAAGGCGGGTCATTGGAGAATTTAGGCCATAGTTTGTTCTATGCTGATCGATGAACAGTACTTCACTGTTTCTCAATCTACGAGTCGGAATATTGAATTTTACTTGTCCCAGTAATGATGGAACATCGATTATACCATTTAGTATGCCGAACATATATATGGAGTCAATATTAGTTCTACGTTTTTGTAGACTAGAAATATTTAACATTGACTCTATTTCAGCATAAGAATAATTATCTCTCTCTAGTCCAAGCATCCACGCTATTTTTCGAAGCAAGCGATGTTGGACTGATTCAATGTGATTTATGCGATTGACATAGAATGGAGACCAGACCACTGAGGCATATTCAAGAAGAGGGCGAACAGTTGAGCAATAAAGAGTTTTGATTGTACGGACATTAGTAAAATCAGAGGATATTCTGTTTATGAAGCCAAGTAATTTCAGTGATTTATTTACTGTATTATCTATATGCTCGTTGTATGTCAGTTTATAGTCCAAAACAACTCCTAAATCTCTGATGGACTTGACTACATCAATTTTGGAGTTTTCTAATAGGTACTCGAAGGAAATTGGTTGCTTTGTTCAAGGTATAATTAACTAATTAATCTTACTCTATTTTAATTTAATGGAGTTAATAAGTCAAGTACTTTTGTCATGTTCTTCTTGTAAAGATGGAAGGTGTGGGGTGAGGGGTATCTATCTTTAAAACTAAACAGTAGTAGACTCAAGGAAATATTGTTTATTTGGTTATTTTTTATTTTTTTTTAACTATCGTTCATCGCTTTAAAAATTTCTAATAATTCTAAGTTGTCTAGTTTTAATATTTTATTTTTCACATGAAAATTTTTCAATACATTGTGTTTTTTAAAATTATGATCATGCCATAGTCTGTTTAATTAAGAATAAAAATCCTTCAAAACGGGTCAGACAATTTGAATGAAAAGTTTTTTACATTCGTTAAGTATTCTGGGTGCATTAAATTAAGAAAGAAAATAATCAACCTGTAAATTAATTCACAATTAAGACGTCGTTGTCGACTAGGCAGTCACGCAAACCAATACAACAAAACAAGAGTATAAATAAATGAAAAAAAAACGGAATTTATACAATGTACACGTGTAGGTCGAAAAAAGAAACCCTCGCTAAAAACACAATCAAGCCGGTATTCCGAATTCCAGTGTACCTTCGTAAAAAATTATCGAATAACACCTCCGGCTTTTTTTGCAGTGTTGATAAACTTTATTCCCTTTTCTACGGTGTCACTTGATTTGTCTCTGATTTTCATTCTTCAGCTACCTCTACTGACTGTCGTGTTGTCTTTTTTCTGGTAATTAACTCATTGAGACTATCTGGATCAAGCTGGTAATGAACGGGAGGACATGAGACTTAATATTTTTGTTTCCATTTGCTGAAATGCTTGTGGCCAGCACACGGATTTCTTTGAAGTTTTCGCATTATTATTATTATTATGGAATACTAATATAGCGCCATTTTCGGAATATAATACCTCAAGGGCGCTTTACAAAGTGATTACGCATGTATGTGTATTGTATTTAGTGAATACAATATTTTGGTATTCTTAATATTGTTAATTTTATTACAAATTTCATAAAAAATACTGTTTATTTGTTTTTTCCCAAGATTTGTTGGAAAACGTAACTAATTACCGAACCCTTTTCGAAAAGAATGTCAAATTGCAATTATAATTGTTTTTTTGCAAATTAAAATTCAATTGCAACTCAAACATCAAAATACCCCAAGATAGGGGGAAAAGAAAATAATTTTAAAAAAAAATATGTTTTTGTTAATATTTTAACAGGCAATATTTTATCGGTATCTGGTCGGCGTCGTGGTGTCATGTTCAGCGCATTTGCCTACCATGCGAGAGGTCTTGGGTTTGATTCTCGACATGGTTGAAATGAAACATTTATTTTTTGTTTTTTTTTGACAATATACATAAAAGGTTAAACAGAGTATTAAAAAAAGGATAATTACATAGCAATAAAATATAAATTAACAGTAAAAATAGTAAACTAAAAATCCCACAAAGGCGGGGCCTGTTCGTATTTAAGAGGGTGTTTCACACCAATATATTTTTTAGTCCCTGGAATAGTACCTGAAGCGTAAGACTGATTATCTTACCTTCATGTAATAAAAATGATCAAGATACCCTGCGATTAGTGTACAAATACAGTGCCCTATTCACCATTAGGTGTGGAAAGGGAATGATGATGATGATGACGAATATATTTTAGTTTTTGATGATGACGAATATATTTTTAAAAAAGCTTTGTGTAACAAAAGGCAATATTTACATAATAAGGAAAACAAGAAGTCGTATTTTTTATAAATTTTCTCTTCCCTGTCTTGTATAATTTATACTTTGCTCCAACATAATTGTAAACAATTCAATAAAACCAATTAAATTAAACATAAATGTTTAATTTTCAAATAAAAAAAAATAAATAAAAAAAAAATATTTTGAGTGTATTCGAATGATTCACAAAGCTGGATTTCATCGCTTAGGGAGTTATTTGGATTGAGATTTATTGCCTCCCTGTCTCGCAATGAATACGAATTTTTTATTAAAATCTATTCAACAAATCCATGGTAACATTAAAATTTATTTTTTTGTACTTTCTTTACTGTCACCATGGAGAAGGTCGCCGTGTCTGACCGGTAGCATCAGCTACCGCGTTTCCAGTTTTAATTATTATCTTCTGTCTGGTTCTGTGTATCTCCTCATTCCTTAATCACCTCTGTTAATCAACGGTACCGTCCCTGGCTTCCCTCGTCAGGCGGCGCTGGCGCTGAGAGGATGCATACTACAGACTATAGAGCGACAAAAAGACAATGAAGAATGATAGGATAAGAAAAGAAAGACGGCTGATTGAAATGAAAGAGTAAAAATAACTCGTTAAAATTAAATTGAGTTGCGCCTGCGTAATATATTCATCGTTATACTTCTATCCGCACAAACGCCAACAGCAGCGTATCCTGATCGTCTATTACATAAATATAAGGTGTTTAATATTAAACTTTTAGTGCTATTCCAGGAACAATGTTATGTACATTGCAGCGTTGAATCAACTTTAAAAATAATATTTTACGTCGGCCCTGCCAGGAATCGAATCCGGAACTCCAAGCATTATAGGCGAACGGGCGAACCACTACTTTATGAATCTGATTTATTCTCAATGAATTGGTTTTTTTACAATATGATTTTTATCTGAGAGTAGCCGTCGAGTTGAAAATACTCGTCCAGGGTTTTGGATCTATTTCACAAGTAGATCTGTATTTTTTATTCGCCTAGACAGACAAAATCTGTTGAGTCTCAGAAAAACAGCGTTGCTTTTGTTGGATTTTTTCATGCACTTTTTTTATCAATTATAAAAAAATATTCAAAAATAATGTATTATAAAATCAAAACTATTCATAACTGTTACTAATTTTAAAAAGTTATCTTCTTACATATTAAAAATGAATTGTTACGAAGTGAGTGACGATGCAATCATTTATATCCAACTACAGATAATCAAAGATAAATGAATATATAATTGATTTGTTTGTTTTCAAAATAAATAGGAATTTACGTAGAAAGCTTTCTTACGTTAATAGAAATATTTCTATTAAGATCTAAATTTAGTTGCAACAGAGGGAAAAAAAATTTAAGAAGGAAATATGGAAGTTTAGGCATTTACATGGCTTATGACAATAGTAATATATATTTACATTTTGTATATACTTTTATAATACCAACGACTTGATTATGACGTAAAAAAAGTTTGGTGTTTTGACTGAACTAACGCTTTAAAAAAAATTGTGTAAACAAAAAAGTTTAACATTTTTTTAAACATTTTTATATACAAATATATATTACAGTAATTATATTAAACGTTTTGTAATCTCAAATGGAGCAAGATGCTTGTGTTTAGAGGGGGAGTTTGTTTTACAATTGTACACTTTTTTGTAATAACTCTCAAAAACCTCTCAAATATCGCAAGTGATTTTCCATGACTTATTTATCTATGGTTATTTTTTTTTAATTGTCCAAATCTAAGGGCGAAAACAAAATATAAAGTTCTTTGAAACGATTTCTTGAACTCTCAAATTTCACAATTTTTTTCGATAAATTATCATTGATTTTTATATTTGAATTAAAATTAAATACACTAGGTAATTCGTTATAAAGCGCTTTAAATGAATATAATTATTTATAAAGTTATTAAATTTTATAAGTTAGCTATAATAATAAATAAAATGCGTTATTTAGAACATACTATTTTATTCTAATCCAATTAAATGTTTATCTCATTGCGAGTAAAGAGTAGGTACATGGGTACCTCTAGTATTTAATAGCTATTTTACATACCAAGAGAACAGGATGTTAAGATAGCTACTGTATTTCACAATAATATATCGTTGGAGCTGTAGGACTGATTCCAGTAATAAAGATGTATCTCGTTTATCGAAGGGTCGTGTTAACTAGCGCGGTGAGTTGGGATATCGACCGCACTCGACAATCTGTGATATAAATACGTCGATAAGACAAAAATAAAGGGATCGAAAATTTCAGTATCATCGCGTAGGTTGTGCTAAAAGTAGTAATAATTAAGTCTTAAATGCAATGTTGGTTTGTATGTTTGTACTAGCGATAAATCTTGTTGTAGTTAATCCGAATAGCAAAAAAAAGATACGGATTCTTTTGAATTTCTTTCGTTAAAGCATATTCAGTACCTACCTATGAAATGTATTATTTTTAAATGTAAAAATGCAATTTGCACAAATTTTTGTATTTCCAAAATAACAGAATGGATTACGCAAGTTTTTCAAAAAAAGTATATTTTCGTCATTTTTTTATTTTTAACCAAAAGGTTAAAAAATGCGTGATTATCGAATAATTGCCGAATATATGTTAGATCTTTTGTGAATATCTTTACAAAGTACTCGATAAAAGTAGCATTGCATTTATTTGTCATGTTTTAGGCGTCCATACATATGATTATATTTTTTCTTTCGTTGAATTATCAGCCGTTCTCTTGTTGGAGTTTGCCGCCCTAAGGTAGAAGCTCGCTTCAGATGATAGATGGCCGTGGTAGCCGCTGTGGGCGTGGTAAACGTGATATATTACTTCTTGCAATTAATGTTTTTTAATATACAAAATACGTTTTTTTCGCTAGTGCTACTAGTGGAATTTTAATCAAAATCCAATCCCCTTCCCGAGGATCACGCAGGATTCTGTACCCAATGAACTTTGGTCGATATGGATCGAATCCATTCATCAAATTCTCCTTTATTTTTATTTCTCAGTAAATTACATTATGGCGTCTTAATAAAAAATGATAAAATGTTCATGCTTTTAATAATATTATTTGCATTGGTTAAACTGTTGATACTTCTAACTATATAACTGTTTCTTTGTTTTTTCCATTAAATTTTTGTCTTGTAAAGGAATAGAATAATATTTTTTCAAGCATTTACTAAATACTTAAATACTATAAATTATTTTACCGAACGTAAATTTGAAATTTTTTTTTCATACGAACGCAAACCCTATTACTGTCTCATTTACCTAAATAAAATTACTTAATTAAGGCTATAGTCAGATACAAAGTAAGAAAATGAAATGATTTTGCCATTTAAAAACGCCGCGCCCTTTTTCAAAATCACGCTTTTAAAAAAAAAAGTAAGTAAACGTGAAATAAATGAAAAAATTCCAGAGTATTCTTGATAAAACAAATAAACTATATTTTTACGTTTAATGTAGCTAAAATGTAGTTAATTTTCTCTCCTCTCGAAATTTATACTTAACTTAGGTACATTTATACAAAGACAAATCATTTTTTGTAGAAATTTTGTCTAATAATTTAAAGTTAATCGAACAGGGCTGTTATAATAGATAAAAACTTACATTTTGGTTCATAAAAACAAATAAAAGCATTTTACAGAACAGATATTTAGAGATATTTTTCTAAAATTTTAAGTTAAATTATGGCTTCAACGACCATTGAAATAATCACGTAGTTAAAATATTTCGCTTCAAATATTTATTTATGGAATTACGGTTTTATATATTTTTAAGAATAATATTTTGGTTGTGAACATTTAATATCTGAAGTATATTTTGAGCTTAATTTTAATATTTATATAGGCAATTCGACCGATCTTTACAGGTCGCAGTGACGTCAGGAGCTTGCCTAGCAGTGACGCCCACCTCTAAGAAGGCTATTCGACGGCATTTGTTATCTTTTTTTTACAATGATCTCAGTCGTTAAGTGTAACACCTTATTTATTAATAATATAAATAAAAAAATATTAATGCTTTAATACACGAATTTGGAACAAGCCAAACCAGTTTCATCGCTCTCGCAATATTACTTCTTATTGTATAATAAATTACAATGAATTTACACCAAAAATTTTACTAACAAACAAAAATCCTATTTAAATTTGAATAACAAATATCTAAGGATCTTTAGAAAACGAAATAAGTGTTTTAAAAACACATCAGAAAATGGCGCTTGTTTTCGTATTGTATAACATGGTGAAGAATGTCCCTCGAGTACTGCAAATTACGTCCTCTATTCAAATTTAAATTTTATTGCATTCGTCGGACGCGTTTTTCGAAATTCACATCCATTAAAATAAGACGTAATTTCATATTACACCGACACACGCAGCTCCTGGAAGCAGTTGGCCGTTTGCCACTCGCTATTTTGTCCACGCAGCCTCGCGTGGTACTTTTCTCCCTTTCTCAATCAGCCTCCCAGTCACGCGATGGGCCGAGGATATAGAAGCTTCATGCCTTGCTGGGTATTCTACATACGGTGACAATTTACAGACCAAGTTGCATGGGTATGTAACATTTGCGGTTAATGACGGGTAAATGCCACCGATTTATTATATTGCAACAAGAAATTGTGGGGTAAAAATAAAAGATATGCTAAATCTTTTCAATTTAAGCGCTGAGCACACAATACTAGTATGCGTGGTTGATTAATTATTTATTTGCTATGATTTTTGATATTTCGGTAAACTGATCGATGACGCGTATCACCGCATACGTTTTTATGATTTTACACTTTAGATAGCCGTTGCTAAGTTTACGATTTTTATACTTAGGTTATTCATTTACCTAATAATTTATTGTTAATTTTGACTCAATCGACCTACAATTTATTTTAATAAAAAATAAAATAATTAAAGACACCAATATCTTAACAGACCCGGATGAAACAGTTCTTTGATAGATATATAGAAAAATATAAAAGAGTTATTATGGAATGTGAAAATCTAAATATTTACAGAACTAATTTATTGATTTATTGTATATAATATGGCCTAAGCCAATAACAACAGTTATAGGAAGAAACTAATTTACCAGGAACTGGACAAAAAGTAATGATATTTAAAATATAAGACTAATAGCTAAACCATACCAATCCTTCTTCATCCCATACTGTGTTTATGGCGAAGAGATCTACGAAAAACGGAAAGATCTAACTCAAAAAATTCCACGGTGTGCGACGAATTGAAAAATCTACATATTCTGGACATTGGGGTATAAAAATAATTGTTTATGATCTAACAGTGACCAAATGGAGCTTCTCACTAGTATACGTGGTCCTGTCAGATACACAGATTTGGTGAACTCCAAAAAAATTGTAATTGGTCATGTCTAATCAATTTGATCCCAGTCAGTGAAGTTTACTTCCCTCTTTTCCTCAATCCAATGAAGTAAATATTACTTACTCTTGGATTTCCTTCCTTCAGTACAAACATTCCAAGACTACTAGACTACAGAGATTTCTATTTCGGCAACGAGAAAATTTTCCTTGCTATGAGAGGACTGCCAGCGAGACAGTCTTAAGCTGCTTCGTGGAATATATAGTGAGCAGGCTGTATCGTTGACAGGTTTAAGTGATCACTTAACGCACTTTGTATCATTCAACAGTTGGCCTCAGGGTGTAGTCGTCAGCGCGTTTGTCTACCATGAAAGAGGACTTGGGTTAGGTTCCCGACATAGTTGACATGAAATATTTTTTTAAAAAGGTGTTTTTACAATATGATAATTCACAGTCTGTAACTGATCATTTTATCTTCATGTAACAAAAAATATCAATATACACTGCAATTGGTGTACCAATGAAGTGCTCTATGCATCATTAGGCGAGGAAGGGGAATGATGAAGATAATGATGAAAAGTCAACTGATGATGCCTACGAGAAAAACTAGATATCGCTACTTAAATTCAAAAAGGCCACAAATCGAAAACCCCGAAATTTCGTTTTGTTGCAAAAATAGAATTATAACTGCTCATATTTTTCGATAAGAAAAAGGCTAATGGATTTCGCATTATAAATGACACAAATCGCACAACAGCCTTTTTGGCATTTTGTCTTTTGGTGGCTAACTTCAGAGCTTTATGGGCTATAGTTGGCACAAAACTCCATAATTAGATGTATACAACTTTGAAAAACGCATCTAATGATATTTAGAAGGAAAATATAGAAAGTCAGATTAGAATCGGGTTGTGGTCCCGTGGCTAGTGTTGCGGACTCACGGGCTAGAGACCCGAGGTGCATACCCCACTCTACCCCAACTTGATTTCCATTTTCTAATAGTGAATTATTTAAAACTCGTTGAAAACGGCCACCAAAATTGAAATATTTGGATAAATTATAAGAACGCTAATATTTTTTTAATATATATAAAAAAAAAATAAGTAAAATCTCATGATTGGCTCAACTGAAAAATGACCAATTTCGATTTGTGGCCCTTTTCAATTTAAGCAGCGATATATTCAAACAAACAGTATACCTTAAATATTTAACATGTCACTAAAAAATATTAAAAATACTGAGTTAAATACAGAAGTGAGACATTTGCTCAAATTATGGCTGGTAGAAAAAAGTTTTTTGTATTAGTGATAGTTATTAATTTTTGACAATATAATATGTAATATTTTTCAAGTAAAATTATTATAAATGTAGGTTAAGTGTGAATAATCGATGCAATTTATAAGAACCTTCTGACGAGTTGTATGTATGCAACTCAGCAGCACTTTAATTTAAGACGATTTTATAAAAAAAAAAGAAAAAAAATATTTAAAAAAAACTTTTGAAAACTATGTAGGTAGATGTGGAAATACTGTAAATCACAAAAATTTGCATTTTTAGCACTTCTAGCATTTTTATGAGTTACATGAAAATAACTCCTTTGTTAATTGCAGGATTCATTATTTGAACTGATTAAAAAAAAAGTTAAATAATTCGAAAAAATGTTTCATTAGTTTTCCATGTTGACGAGTCCTGCAGCGTATCAGCAATAATTAAGACTTAATGCCGGAGGAATTACACAGTTGTTCTATGTAAATCAGTCCAGCGCAGCCCTCGTTTATTTTCTCATCTCGACTCCCACTCCTGTTACTCTAGATAGGTGCAAACTACCTACCGAGATTGTAAAGGAATGGGTAGGTGCACGGTGCATGCTGCACACAGAACACAAAGCAGGCATCTCATGGGCCTACTCATCACGCGCAGACTTATAAAAATACCAATAAAAGAATTATAATAATAATTATAACCATCATCATTCCCCTTTCCACACCCAGTGGTGTATGGGGCGCTGCATTGGTACCTAAACCAAATTCATCGATTGTTGAAGATATTCCCGAGTATTTAAACTACTTTGTTATTTATTTATTTATTCATTCAAAATTACACTAATTTAAATATAAGTGAACTTAATAAGACTTTTTAGGCTATGCCCGTGTCAAGCCATAATAAATAACAATAAAAAATACATTGTAAAATTAATTAGATTTAAATATGATATGAAATATTATTAAAATACAGAAAAAAGGGTATAAGTAATAAATAATAAAATACCAAAGAATACGATTTAAAAAGGATAATCGGACATAAATATTAAAATTTAAAATATAAATTTTAAAAATTTAGATTAATGCATAATCAAATATATTAAATAACAGTATCATTGAAATTGATTGAAAAAAAAAACAGAAAAATAGTATCATTAAAATCAATAGAAAAAGAATATAAATATATAAAAACATGATTGAAATGATAATTGAGATATGGTTTCTATAAACTCATTATACACTGTAGTAAGAAACAAGAGTAATAAATAATATTCCGAATAAGAATGAGTGCTTAATTAAATAATTCAAAAATACATAATGAAAAAAACCTTAATAATACACAATTAAAAAACATAAAAATACATTATGAAAGAAACATAAAAATACGTAATGAAAAAAAACTTTTAAAAAAAAGAATGTATTTTTTATTCTTTTATTTTTATTTATTGGGGATATCAACAGTAATACATTTAAAAAATATAACGAACGAACGAAGAGATGGGGATTTTTAATCTTGAACAATTGGTATCATTGACATAAAAAAATACTGCTTCGCCTCAAGAAACTAGGTTGATTCCTGTTAATTTAACCGAGAAATTCTTCCACACACGCGTTCCGATTTCATCTTAATCAGCGGCCGAATAGGTGATAGTTCTGGTTCGTTGCTTTATCCGCGTGATGAATCGGTTCTCTCGATATCCTTGACAAGCGCAATAAAATGTCCACGAGGTATCTACCAGCAACTAACAATACTTCTCGTGTCTACTTCTCCACGTCCGCGTCCGCAGAGGGAAGTGTGAACATTATTGCCCGCCTTCGGCAGAAACACCCAAGACCAATTACCTCGTACCGAGAACTGATCCACAAATGCAAAACATCGCAGAACCAATGAAAAAGAACAGAAATACCATTATTTAAATGTACTGTGAAATGTTTGTAGAAATATGTTGGCTTTGAATATGTTTTCAATAATTGAAAACAAATTCATGAAAGTGCTTATATATATGGATTTAATTTTGATTTTAATGGAACCTGTAATATCTACGACAATGAAAGCTTTTTTTATTAAACTTGTTCCAGCATACTTTTATTTCCGTTGAAGTCTATTCGATATTCTTGGTAAAGTAATTATTAGTAAAATGATTCATTTGCATGCGCCTAAAAAAAATGTTTATCTAGTTTTAAAAATATTATTATCGTAGGTATTTATCAAAAAAACACACGGAGAAAAAACTATATTTGAAATGCCTATCGCCCAATTCTTTTAATGCTTTCTATTTGGCGATGAGTTTCCATTTTCATTTAAGTAACTTTAATTATCACATATGGTGCATTTAAGCCATATTGCAAAAAGGTCGTCAAAAATCCTACGAAACCCATGTTACATTATTTACCAAGTAGCTTCGAGCGTCTTGTTTTCCGAGACTGAGCTGACAGACCTAAAATAATATGAAATACCGTTCCACGTATAGTTGGTCAGGATCGGCAATCACACGCCGACCACGGAGGGCTGTCCTCATAATTCAGAGGACTCCCAATGCTCAAAGTTATTGCGTTTTCTGTCTGAAACAGAGCATCCGCTCAAGTTCCGCAATTCACGAACGGCCGAAAGGTTCGAGTTATATGGAGACACATCCGTAAAAGGAATTTCGAATTTCCGCATCGGAATTCTCACTCAGTATCGTGGGTTTTCCCTTTAACTTTCTGGACAACTGGAAGAAAGTGGGAGGCGGAGGCATGCTCAGAACATATTTGCGATGGGGGAGTATTGTAAATCGCGAAGATACCCTGACGCCGATAGCACCGAGGCATAAACTATGAAAGGCTGCTTATTTTAAAATCGCTATGCAAATTGTGAAGGAATCGCTGAAAGTCACTTGCATATCTGGCATTGCATCTCGAGCAACCTTATTGTGTGCATTGCACGCAGGCGAGATAAGCAGTTGTACTTGCCGTGAGAAGTATTGATTAGACTTTAGGTGATAGTTTATCTATCCAGAAATGTACAAATTTACGATAGTGCTAAATTATCCGACCAATAATTGCTATTAACTCTCGGCCAGTGGTACATAAATAAAAATAACCGACCTAGAAATAAACATAACTGATAATTTTATTTTCATCTATCGAGAAACCGATAACTAGAGTTCTCATAAGAACAAAGTGACCTCATCAAGTACGTGATGATAGGTTTATTCAGTCACAGTTATGTTATCAGAATTGTACCGAGACGATGGACAATTCAAATTTGTCGAGCAAACAATGTAATATACCCGATATTTGCTTCGTCATGGTTGAATTCGTAACCTCAAATATTTGGTTTCACAGAAAAAATAGGCTTACTTTCATAAGACCGTATCGGTATTTTACAAGTATCACTGAATGATTGAACGCCGTATTATGTTACCTTCGTTAATCAAAAATGAATGTTTGGAATTCGATTCAGCATATTCGCTTTGTGGTCATGATTAATGGTATTTTAATGAATTAAAAGGTAAAACAGTCAACAACAATGTAAATGGGACGGAGCGATCTCCACCAAATCCCGTTGAACGATGCGGTGTTTCCGCCCGTGTATTTTATTCGCGACGAGACTCCGCCGCGCCGTAGTCGCTCAAGACGTCGATAAGACTTCTACCTTCATTAATTGGTCGATCACTTTAGTAGACGCTCCGATATCTCTCGCCTCGTGTATGGGATTCTTTTAATTACTACTTCTGGTCAAGGTTACGAGACTATAATTTGAGTTCTCAGCAGTGGCGAGGGGCGATTCGGCGATAGACCGGGCGTTATGGGAGATGGGCATTCGCCCAAAGTGCATTGTCATAGCCGATAATCGAAACGGGGTCGGTCTGCCTTTGTGCGAGCAACGAGCCTTCTTACGAGGCGTGCTTTCGTTCAAATTTTAATTACATATTTTCATAGAATCCATAACGCCGACCGTTATATAGCGAAAGACTTTACAGGGACACGACTTAGTTCAACTGTATAGTATCGAACACTATGGGCTATAATAATTATCATTTGAGATGATGATACACACTATCGTTCAACACATTATTTAAGTTCGCGTTTAAATTTGCGGCCGCTATTTGTTAACTTGTAAACTTCTGGAAATCAGAAGATAAAATAAGATCACAACAAAATATACAGACACGATCGGGTGAAGAATAAATTACATTGGTCCGACGCGACGGCTCACTCAAATCTGGCACAAAGGAGCTTTACCTTCCTAGCTTCCAAATTCTTTAATCATATTCCGACAGTCATAAAAAAACTCCACAAGTAGAGACGCGATTGAGAGAAATGTTTACAATAGGCTGCTGCACATTGATGAAGACTAGGTTAATAAGTCGTTCAATTTAAAGGGATAGTACAATTTTGCTTACACGCTTTAATTCATTAAATGAAATAATTGATTGCATCTCTTTTTACTTTTGTTCTTTAACTTTATTTTCTCTTTACATATTTCGATGTTACGTTTTGTCATTCAATATATTTCAAACTATAATTTCGTTTCATTATGGATTACTTTAATTTAAACGTTATAGACCATATTTCAATTATTATTACAACTATGTTTTTGAACTAAATTAAATGAATTTTAATGATATTATTATCTGTCTACTGATTTATACTTATAATTAAATATGTGTAAAAATTATTTATTTTATTTAGTTTGTTATTTTTAATATTGCATCGTGTGTAATTATTATATTTCTTCTATTTGGATTGTTATTGTGTAATTAAAATATTTTATCATATGTAATTATTATTTATTTTAAGTTATTTATATTTCGCTATTTTAATTATTATAACTTAACACAATCACAGCCCAAAAAGCCTTGAAAGGTTAGTTGATAGGTATGTTGACAAATATAACTTGAAATAAATAAATTTGTCGTATGTTTGGAATATAGATAAGCAATACCGTGCTCTCACAATACCAACGTGTTAAATTTCTTACAATTATCGAATTATTGAGGCGAGAGCTTCCATTGAGTAAGGAGCCACCGAAGATCGCTTTGTATTGATGTCCGATAATTGGTTTCAAAGATCGTCTCTTAGTTCCCGACCGAAGGTCTCCGGACCACCCATCTATGCAAGATCAGTAATGTTATTTAAAGCTTATTTGAGTTACACCGTTATTCGTTACACGGCAACCGATTGATTGATGAAAGCACCGGCCAGGAATAAACCATTTACTTTTTTCGTTGCTGAATGAAATTACTCGAGTTGATTATTGGAAGCTGAGCTCATTATCTCGAGAAGTATGGACAGGCGGAATATAGAGCCAAGGGAACACTGGTCTATCATCTAATAAGTGCTTATTTCCTGAATTAAACAGTAGTTTAATACGAAGAATAGATAATAACTCTAATGATTACACGCTCCTTCGAATTATTATTCATGAATAACTGATTTAAATATTTTGAAATGTTTAAGCGTCTAATACGCATTTAAGACAAGATGTTCGGCGGAAAAAATGTAATTTCGATCCAGCGTAGACGGTGTTAATAACTATGTAGATACTATTATTAACTTTTATAACCACCTTCTAAGATTCAATTTCAATAGGTAATGTGACACATAAATTCGGCACGTCGTAACAAAAATTATTCAAAACATACAACGTTTTTTACGCCAAGTAAAAAAAGCATCTGTTTACAAGCAACAAATAAACAGCGATTCTCCGTAACTAGTTATGAAGTATGCGAAAAAGTTTGTTCGATTTTTGCATATCAATTCTTCTATAATTCTCTTTATGCACTTCATATCGTGATTATTCATATTTAAACCCCAAGTATTTCGGCTATAAAATTCATTGTATCATCTTCTTTGCGCGTATAATGAATTCAATCAAATGCTTCATTGATAACGAATTGCATTTTTCAACCAAATGGAAAAATTAGAGACGCTTAGTACAAGGTACTTTCTATTTGGTTGTTTTCCAGGAAATATGTCGTTGTAATAAATTCCAATTACCAATACGTAAATAAAAACCGAACGAAATTTATTTCGCCACAGTTTTTATCAACGCCAAAAATAAATCGTCGACACGTTATTGATCTTCTACAGTTATTATCTCCTTTAGACTTCAGTGTGAAACTTTTCAATCGCATGAAGTATTTATTTGTTAAATATATTGTGTAAATGGTGCCTCATACCGATAATTGTAAAAATACTGTGCAGTGTCATTTTTTAATATTTTTTTTTATTAATAACAAATAAAAATACAATGATACAACTAAATACAATTTTTTACATTAGTCCAATACATATATTTACATTAACGTTTCCCATTAAGTAAAATAAATAAACAATTCGTGTGTACATAATGGGGAGTGACGTCTTACAATAGTTTATTTTATTTAACTAATAATATTTTTAGGCTAACATAAACAAATTACAAAAAAAAATATACACGGTGTTTTTCATCAGTGTTATATAAAGAATAATTATAGATGTAACTTTTCACTTCTTTCTTAAATATATTGTATTCCTGACTGTACTTTTTATTATCTTTGTTCATTTCATTTAAGAAAAATATTCCTCTGTAATATAAACCTCAAATGACTAGTTGTACATGAAGTGTTATTAAATATGTGTATAAAACCACTTACCGACTTCTCCAAGTCTACCGGTTTCGAGACGTATCCGCCTCTTCGTCAGGACACCAATTAAACCAACACGTAAAACCCACAAAACACCTTCACCATAGTTGTTGCAGAAAAATACAAAACCAAAACGAGATATATTTAAATATGCAACCCTTACATGCACTGATAAGGTTATAAAAATATATTATGTTGTGGGATAATAGTTATGTACGTTTCAAAACCGGTAGACATAGGAAAGTCAGTAAGTGACTATACCCAAATATTTAATAACATTTAGTAAAATGTTTGACCCCAAAATAAATGCTTTATATATCAAGAATAGTTATTTATGAATTCAAATGTTTCCTAAAGTAATATTTTTATGAAACCTTTTTTAAAATCTGAATTTAGTTCTCTGTTTGTAAAAAATAACAGAATTGAGGATACTTTTTCACTGCATAAACACCAATACCAAAAAGGAATGGCCCAAGCTCAGACGCAGAAGTCTTTCTGGGCATTTTTTCCTATTTATGTTGAAGCTTAATTTTAAGATGCATTTTTCTAAAGTGTATTTTTGTAATAATTTTTCTATGTAAACAATATATGTATGGAAAAAAACAAATAAAAAAATCTACATTTTTCGTTTATAGCACATAAATATAACGTTATAATTGTGAAAAAAATCTTAATATCATAATTTTGACATGGTTATGATTTATTTTATAAAGTCTTTATTCAATAAAATATACACATTATTACAATATTCATACATTTGAAAGAAAACAAAGTATTAAAATATATTTTGTTAAATGAGTTTTAATTAATAATCAAATAAAAGAGTACAGACATAATACTTTATACGTATAAAATAATAAACACAAATTATTTTGATTTTGATGCTTTGAAAAATATAATTAAGAAGAAAAAAAACTCAATAAAACCAGATAATAATGTTTTATAGATTTTTTTTTCGAAAGTAAGAAAATAGTTTAATTTCTATTAAAGTGTAGCCATTTACTCAAATACATTTTAAACGTAGAAAAAAATGTAAACACACATTTAAATAGTGTGCTCATAAATTAATGTAATCGAAACAAGATAAAAAATAAAACAAAGTAAATGGAAATTTTTAATTCATATCTACATAAAAAATAAAAATAATAAGAAAATTTAAAGTACCTTCCTTTTAAAATTAAGATCTAAAAACTGTCAATAAAACAAGAAAGGAGTAAGAGAAACGGTTAACCTAAGAAAAACTTAATTTTTAAAAAATCTTTGATTATTGAGTACTTGAAAATAACATTTTTATATGCATAAATTGTATGTATTTATTTGATATGTAATATATATTTTCTTTACTAACTTTGTATACTATGTGGAAATCTGTTATTAGTTCTGAGTTTATACACTATATCTGT